>NW_028233234.1:0-16970 GCF_057557595.1 Rhyacophila brunnea
GGTTTTGTGAAAATTTGTATATAGATCTAATAAATAGTTGATGATTTCATTTAAAAATTGAAAATTTTTAAATATCTTATTTATTAATTATAGGAAGATTTGGTTTTTAGTTTTAATTTTATTGATACTCGCTTTTAAAGAAAAGAAAATAATTAAATTTTACATAAAATTTAAGGAGAATTGGTGTAATTTATATCTCTATAAACTTTTATATACTATATTTATAAAAAAAAATGCATTGTTTTTAAAATAATGGTTTTGTGAAAATTTGTATATAGATCTAATAAATAGTTGATGATTTCATTTAAAAATTGAAAATTTTTAAATATCTTATTTATTAATTATAGGAAGATTTGGTCTTTAGTTTTAATTTTATTGATACTCGCTTTTAAAGAAAAGAAAATAATTAAATTTTACATAAAATTTAAGGAGAATTGGTGTAATTTATATCTCTATAAACTTTTACATACTATACTTATAAAAAAATGCATTGTTTTTAAAATAATGGTTTTGTGAAAATTTGTATATAGATCTAATAAATAGTTGATGATTTCATTTAAAAATTGAAAATTTTTAAATATCTTATTTATTAATTATAGGAAGATTTGGTCTTTAGTTTTAATTTTATTGATACTCGCTTTTAAAGAAAAGAAAATAATTAAATTTTACATAAAATTTAAGGAGAATTGGTGTAATTTATATCTCTATAAACTTTTATATACTATATTTATAAAAAAAAATGCATTGTTTTTAAAATAATGGTTTTGTGAAAATTTGTATATAGATCTAATAAATAGTTGATGATTTCATTTAAAAATTGAAAATTTTTAAATATCTTATTTATTAATTATAGGAAGATTTGGTTTTTAGTTTTAATTTTATTGATACTCGTTTTTAAAGAAAAGAAAATAATTAAATTTTACATAAAATTTAAGGAGAATTGGTGTAATTTATATCTCTATAAACTTTTATATACTATATTTATAAAAAAAAATGCATTGTTTTTAAAATAATGGTTTTGTGAAAATTTGTATATAGATCTAATAAATAGTTGATGATTTCATTTAAAAATTGAAAATTTTTAAATATCTTATTTATTAATTATAGGAAGATTTGGTCTTTAGTTTTAATTTTATTGATACTCGCTTTTAAAGAAAAGAAAATAATTAAATTTTACATAAAATTTAAGGAGAATTGGTGTAATTTATATCTCTATAAACTTTTATATACTATATTTATAAAAAATGCATTGTTTTTAAAATAATGGTTTTGTGAAAATTTGTATATAGATCTAATAAATAGTTGATGATTTCATTTAAAAATTGAAAATTTTTAAATATCTTATTTATTAATTATAGGAAGATTTGGTCTTTAGTTTTAATTTTATTGATACTCGCTTTTAAAGAAAAGAAAATAATTAAATTTTACATAAAATTTAAGGAGAATTGGTGTAATTTATATCTCTATAAACTTTTATATACTATATTTATAAAAAAATGCATTGTTTTTAAAATAATGGTTTTGTGAAAATTTGTATATAGATCTAATAAATAGTTGATGATTTCATTTAAAAATTGAAAATTTTTAAATATCTTATTTATTAATTATAGGAAGATTTGGTCTTTAGTTTTAATTTTATTGATACTCGCTTTTAAAGAAAAGAAAATAATTAAATTTTACATAAAATTTAAGGAGAATTGGTGTAATTTATATCTCTATAAACTTTTATATACTATACTTATAAAAAAATGCATTGTTTTTAAAATAATGGTTTTGTGAAAATTTGTATATAGATCTAATAAATAGTTGATGATTTCATTTAAAAATTGAAAATTTTTAAATATCTTATTTATTAATTATAGGAAGATTTGGTCTTTAGTTTTAATTTTATTGATACTCGCTTTTAAAGAAAAGAAAATAATTAAATTTTACATAAAATTTAAGGAGAATTGGTGTAATTTATATCTCTATAAACTTTTATATACTATATTTATAAAAAGCATTGTTTTTAAAATAATGGTTTTGTGAAAATTTGTATATAGATCTAATAAATAGTTGATGATTTCATTTAAAAATTGAAAATTTTTAAATATCTTATTTATTAATTATAGGAAGATTTGGTCTTTAGTTTTAATTTTATTGATACTCGCTTTTAAAGAAAAGAAAATAATTAAATTTTACATAAAATTTAAGGAGAATTGGTGTAATTTATATCTCTATAAACTTTTATATACTATATTTATAAAAAAAAATGCATTGTTTTTAAAATAATGGTTTTGTGAAAATTTGTATATAGATCTAATAAATAGTTGATGATTTCATTTAAAAATTGAAAATTTTTAAATATCTTATTTATTAATTATAGGAAGATTTGGTCTTTAGTTTTAATTTTATTGATACTTGCTTTTAAAGAAAAGAAAATAATTAAATTTTACATAAAATTTAAGGAGAATTGGTGTAATTTATATCTCTATAAACTTTTATATACTATATTTATAAAAAAAAATGCATTGTTTTTAAAATAATGGTTTTGTGAAAATTTGTATATAGATCTAATAAATAGTTGATGATTTCATTTAAAAATTGAAAATTTTTAAATATCTTATTTATTAATTATAGGAAGATTTGGTCTTTAGCTTTAATTTTATTGATACTCGCTTTTAAAGAAAAGAAAATAATTAAATTTTACATAAAATTTAAGGAGAATTGGAGTAATTTATATCTCTATAAACTTTTATATACTATATTTATAAAAAAATGCATTGTTTTTAAAATAATGGTTTTGTGAAAATTTGTATATAGATCTAATAAATAGTTGATGATTTCATTTAAAAATTGAAAATTTTTAAATATCTTATTTATTAATTATAGGAAGATTTGGTCTTTAGTTTTAATTTTATTGATACTCGCTTTTAAAGAAAAGAAAATAATTAAATTTTACATAAAATTTAAGGAGAATTGGTGTAATTTATATCTCTATAAACTTTTATATACTATATTTATAAAAAAAAAATGCATTGTTTTTAAAATAATGGTTTTGTGAAAATTTGTATATAGATCTAATAAATAGTTGATGATTTCATTTAAAAATTGAAAATTTTTAAATATCTTATTTATTAATTATAGTAAGATTTGGTCTTTAGTTTTAATTTTATTGATACTCGCTTTTAAAGAAAAGAAAATAATTAAATTTTACATAAAATTTAAGGAGAATTGGTGTAATTTATATCTCTATAAACTTTTATATACTATATTTATAAAAAAAAATGCATTGTTTTTAAAATAATGGTTTTGTGAAAATTTGTATATAGATCTAATAAATAGTTGATGATTTCATTTAAAAATTGAAAATTTTTAAATATCTTATTTATTAATTATAGGAAGATTTGGTCTTTAGCTTTAATTTTATTGATACTCGCTTTTAAAGAAAAGAAAATAATTAAATTTTACATAAAATTTAAGGAGAATTGGAGTAATTTATATCTCTATAAACTTTTATATACTATATTTATAAAAAAATGCATTGTTTTTAAAATAATGGTTTTGTGAAAATTTGTATATAGATCTAATA
The DNA here is from genome assembly GCF_057557595.1 of Rhyacophila brunnea. Classification (NCBI taxonomy): domain Eukaryota; kingdom Metazoa; phylum Arthropoda; class Insecta; order Trichoptera; family Rhyacophilidae; genus Rhyacophila; species Rhyacophila brunnea. The sequence continues at coordinate 3,572 of NW_028233234.1, forward strand.
AATAGTTGATGATTTCATTTAAAAATTGAAAATTTTTAAATATCTTATTTATTAATTATAGGAAGATTTGGTCTTTAGTTTTAATTTTATTGATACTCGCTTTTAAAGAAAAGAAAATAATTAAATTTTACATAAAATTTAAGGAGAATTGGTGTAATTTATATCTCTATAAACTTTTATATACTATATTTATAAAAAAAAAATGCATTGTTTTTAAAATAATGGTTTTGTGAAAATTTGTATATAGATCTAATAAATAGTTGATGATTTCATTTAAAAATTGAAAATTTTTAAATATCTTATTTATTAATTATAGGAAGATTTGGTCTTTAGTTTTAATTTTATTGATACTCGCTTTTAAAGAAAAGAAAATAATTAAATTTTACATAAAATTTAAGGAGAGTTGGTGTAATTTATATTTCTATAAACTTTTATATACTATATTTATAAAAAAGCATTGTTTTTAAAATAATGGTTTTGTGAAAATTTGTATATAGATCTAATAAATAGTTGATGATTTCATTTAAAAATTGAAAATTTTTAAATATCTTATTTATTAATTATAGGAAGATTTGGTCTTTAGTTTTAATTTTATTGATACTCGCTTTTAAAGAAAAGAAAATAATTAAATTTTACATAAAATTTAAGGAGAATTGGTGTAATTTATATCTCTATAAACTTTTATATACTATATTTATAAAAAAAAATGCATTGTTTTTAAAATAATGGTTTTGTGAAAATTTGTATATAGATCTAATAAATAGTTGATGATTTCATTTAAAAATTGAAAATTTTTAAATATCTTATTTATTAATTATAGGAAGATTTGGTCTTTAGTTTTAATTTTATTGATACTCGCTTTTAAAGAAAAGAAAATAATTAAATTTTACATAAAATTTAAGGAGAATTGGTGTAATTTATATCTCTATAAACTTTTATATACTATATTTATAAAAAAAAATGCATTGTTTTTAAAATAATGGTTTTGTGAAAATTTGTATATAGATCTAATAAATAGTTGATGATTTCATTTAAAAATTGAAAATTTTTAAATATTTTATTTATTAATTATAGGAAGATTTGGTCTTTAGTTTTAATTTTATTGATACTTGCTTTTAAAGAAAAGAAAATAATTAAATTTTACATAAAATTTAAGGAGAATTGGTGTAATTTATATCTCTATAAACTTTTATATACTATATTTATAAAAAAGCATTGTTTTTAAAATAATGGTTTTGTGAAAATTTGTATATAGATCTAATAAATAGTTGATGATTTCATTTAAAAATTGAAAATTTTTAAATATCTTATTTATTAATTATAGGAAGATTTGGTCTTTAGTTTTAATTTTATTGATACTCGCTTTTAAAGAAAAGAAAATAATTAAATTTTACATAAAATTTAAGGAGAATTGGTGTAATTTATATCTCTATAAACTTTTATATACTATACTTATAAAAAAATGCATTGTTTTTAAAATAATGGTTTTGTGAAAATTTGTATATAGATCTAATAAATAGTTGATGATTTCATTTAAAAATTGAAAATTTTTAAATATCTTATTTATTAATTATAGGAAGATTTGGTCTTTAGTTTTAATTTTATTGATACTCGCTTTTAAAGAAAAGAAAATAATTAAATTTTACATAAAATTTAAGGAGAATTGGTGTAATTTATATCTCTATAAACTTTTATATACTATATTTATAAAAAAAATGCATTGTTTTTAAAATAATGGTTTTGTGAAAATTTGTATATAGATCTAATAAATAGTTGATGATTTCATTTAAAAATTGAAAATTTTTAAATATCTTATTTATTAATTATAGGAAGATTTGGTCTTTAGTTTTAATTTTATTGATACTCGCTTTTAAAGAAAAGAAAATAATTAAATTTTACATAAAATTTAAGGAGAATTGGTGTAATTTATATTTCTATAAACTTTTATATACTATATCTATAAAAAAAAATGCATTGTTTTTAAAATAATGGTTTTGTGAAAATTTGTATATAGATCTAATAAATAGTTGATGATTTCATTTAAAAATTGAAAATTTTTAAATATCTTATTTATTAATTATAGGAAGATTTGGTCTTTAGTTTTAATTTTATTGATACTCGCTTTTAAAGAAAAGAAAATAATTAAATTTTACATAAAATTTAAGGAGAATTGGTGTAATTTATATCTCTATAAACTTTTATATACTATATTTATAAAAAAAAATGCATTGTTTTTAAAATAATGGTTTTGTGAAAATTTGTATATAGATCTAATAAATAGTTGATGATTTCATTTAAAAATTGAAAATTTTTAAATATCTTATTTATTAATTATAGGAAGATTTGATCTTTAGTTTTAATTTTATTGATACTCGCTTTTAAAGAAAAGAAAATAATTAAATTTTACATAAAATTTAAGGAGAATTGGTGTAATTTATATCTCTATAAACTTTTATATACTATATTTATAAAAAAAAATGCATTGTTTTTAAAATAATGGTTTTGTGAAAATTTGTATATAGATCTAATAAATAGTTGATGATTTCATTTAAAAATTGAAAATTTTTAAATATCTTATTTATTAATTATAGGAAGATTTGATCTTTAGTTTTAATTTTATTGATACTCGCTTTTAAAGAAAAGAAAATAATTAAATTTTACATAAAATTTAAGGAGAATTGGTGTAATTTATATCTCTATAAACTTTTATATACTATATTTATAAAAAAAATGCATTGTTTTTAAAATAATGGTTTTGTGAAAATTTGTATATAGATCTAATAAATAGTTGATGATTTCATTTAAAAATTGAAAATTTTTAAATATCTTATTTATTAATTATAGGAAGATTTGGTTTTTAGTTTTAATTTTATTGATACTCGCTTTTAAAGAAAAGAAAATAATTAAATTTTACATAAAATTTAAGGAGAATTGGTGTAATTTATATCTCTATAAACTTTTATATACTATATTTATAAAAAAAATGCATTGTTTTTAAAATAATGGTTTTGTGAAAATTTGTATATAGATCTAATAAATAGTTGATGATTTCATTTAAAAATTGAAAATTTTTAAATATCTTATTTATTAATTATAGGAAGATTTGGTCTTTAGTTTTAATTTTATTGATACTCGCTTTTAAAGAAAAGAAAATAATTAAATTTTACATAAAATTTAAGGAGAATTGGTGTAATTTATATCTCTATAAACTTTTACATACTATACTTATAAAAAAATGCATTGTTTTTAAAATAATGGTTTTGTGAAAATTTGTATATAGATCTAATAAATAGTTGATGATTTCATTTAAAAATTGAAAATTTTTAAATATCTTATTTATTAATTATAGGAAGATTTGGTCTTTAGTTTTAATTTTATTGATACTCGCTTTTAAAGAAAAGAAAATAATTAAATTTTACATAAAATTTAAGGAGAATTGGTGTAATTTATATCTCTATAAACTTTTATATACTATATTTATAAAAAAATGCATTGTTTTTAAAATAATGGTTTTGTGAAAATTTGTATATAGATCTAATAAATAGTTGATGATTTCATTTAAAAATTGAAAATTTTTAAATATCTTATTTATTAATTATAGGAAGATTTGGTTTTTAGTTTTAATTTTATTGATACTCGTTTTTAAAGAAAAGAAAATAATTAAATTTTACATAAAATTTAAGGAGAATTGGTGTAATTTATATCTCTATAAACTTTTATATACTATATTTATAAAAAAAAATGCATTGTTTTTAAAATAATGGTTTTGTGAAAATTTGTATATAGATCTAATAAATAGTTGATGATTTCATTTAAAAATTGAAAATTTTTAAATATCTTATTTATTAATTATAGGAAGATTTGGTCTTTAGTTTTAATTTTATTGATACTCGCTTTTAAAGAAAAGAAAATAATTAAATTTTACATAAAATTTAAGGAGAATTGGTGTAATTTATATCTCTATAAACTTTTATATACTATATTTATAAAAAAATGCATTGTTTTTAAAATAATGGTTTTGTGAAAATTTGTATATAGATCTAATAAATAGTTGATGATTTCATTTAAAAATTGAAAATTTTTAAATATCTTATTTATTAATTATAGGAAGATTTGGTCTTTAGTTTTAATTTTATTGATACTCGCTTTTAAAGAAAAGAAAATAATTAAATTTTACATAAAATTTAAGGAAAATTGGTGTAATTTATATTTCTATAAACTTTTATATACTATATTTATAAAAAAGCATTGTTTTTAAAATAATGGTTTTGTGAAAATTTGTATATAGATCTAATAAATAGTTGATGATTTCATTTAAAAATTGAAAATTTTTAAATATCTTATTTATTAATTATAGGAAGATTTGGTCTTTAGTTTTAATTTTATTGATACTCGCTTTTAAAGAAAAGAAAATAATTAAATTTTACATAAAATTTAAGGAGAATTGGTGTAATTTATATCTCTATAAACTTTTATATACTATATTTATAAAAAAAAATGCATTGTTTTTAAAATAATGGTTTTGTGAAAATTTGTATATAGATCTAATAAATAGTTGATGATTTCATTTAAAAATTGAAAATTTTTAAATATCTTATTTATTAATTATAGGAAGATTTGGTCTTTAGTTTTAATTTTATTGATACTCGCTTTTAAAGAAAAGAAAATAATTAAATTTTACATAAAATTTAAGGAGAATTGGTGTAATTTATATCTCTATAAACTTTTATATACTATATTTATAAAAAAAAATGCATTGTTTTTAAAATAATGGTTTTGTGAAAATTTGTATATAGATCTAATAAATAGTTGATGATTTCATTTAAAAATTGAAAATTTTTAAATATTTTATTTATTAATTATAGGAAGATTTGGTCTTTAGTTTTAATTTTATTGATACTTGCTTTTAAAGAAAAGAAAATAATTAAATTTTACATAAAATTTAAGGAGAATTGGTGTAATTTATATCTCTATAAACTTTTATATACTATATTTATAAAAAAGCATTGTTTTTAAAATAATGGTTTTGTGAAAATTTGTATATAGATCTAATAAATAGTTGATGATTTCATTTAAAAATTGAAAATTTTTAAATATCTTATTTATTAATTATAGGAAGATTTGGTCTTTAGTTTTAATTTTATTGATACTCGCTTTTAAAGAAAAGAAAATAATTAAATTTTACATAAAATTTAAGGAGAATTGGTGTAATTTATATCTCTATAAACTTTTATATACTATACTTATAAAAAAATGCATTGTTTTTAAAATAATGGTTTTGTGAAAATTTGTATATAGATCTAATAAATAGTTGATGATTTCATTTAAAAATTGAAAATTTTTAAATATCTTATTTATTAATTATAGGAAGATTTGGTCTTTAGTTTTAATTTTATTGATACTCGCTTTTAAAGAAAAGAAAATAATTAAATTTTACATAAAATTTAAGGAGAATTGGTGTAATTTATATCTCTATAAACTTTTATATACTATATTTATAAAAAAAATGCATTGTTTTTAAAATAATGGTTTTGTGAAAATTTGTATATAGATCTAATAAATAGTTGATGATTTCATTTAAAAATTGAAAATTTTTAAATATCTTATTTATTAATTATAGGAAGATTTGGTCTTTAGTTTTAATTTTATTGATACTCGCTTTTAAAGAAAAGAAAATAATTAAATTTTACATAAAATTTAAGGAGAATTGGTGTAATTTATATTTCTATAAACTTTTATATACTATATTTATAAAAAAAAATGCATTGTTTTTAAAATAATGGTTTTGTGAAAATTTGTATATAGATCTAATAAATAGTTGATGATTTCATTTAAAAATTGAAAATTTTTAAATATCTTATTTATTAATTATAGGAAGATTTGGTCTTTAGTTTTAATTTTATTGATACTCGCTTTTAAAGAAAAGAAAATAATTAAATTTTACATAAAATTTAAGGAGAATTGGTGTAATTTATATCTCTATAAACTTTTATATACTATATTTATAAAAAAAAATGCATTGTTTTTAAAATAATGGTTTTGTGAAAATTTGTATATAGATCTAATAAATAGTTGATGATTTCATTTAAAAATTGAAAATTTTTAAATATCTTATTTATTAATTATAGGAAGATTTGATCTTTAGTTTTAATTTTATTGATACTCGCTTTTAAAGAAAAGAAAATAATTAAATTTTACATAAAATTTAAGGAGAATTGGTGTAATTTATATCTCTATAAACTTTTATATACTATATTTATAAAAAAAAATGCATTGTTTTTAAAATAATGGTTTTGTGAAAATTTGTATATAGATCTAATAAATAGTTGATGATTTCATTTAAAAATTGAAAATTTTTAAATATCTTATTTATTAATTATAGGAAGATTTGATCTTTAGTTTTAATTTTATTGATACTCGCTTTTAAAGAAAAGAAAATAATTAAATTTTACATAAAATTTAAGGAGAATTGGTGTAATTTATATCTCTATAAACTTTTATATACTATATTTATAAAAAAAATGCATTGTTTTTAAAATAATGGTTTTGTGAAAATTTGTATATAGATCTAATAAATAGTTGATGATTTCATTTAAAAATTGAAAATTTTTAAATATCTTATTTATTAATTATAGGAAGATTTGGTTTTTAGTTTTAATTTTATTGATACTCGCTTTTAAAGAAAAGAAAATAATTAAATTTTACATAAAATTTAAGGAGAATTGGTGTAATTTATATCTCTATAAACTTTTATATACTATATTTATAAAAAAAATGCATTGTTTTTAAAATAATGGTTTTGTGAAAATTTGTATATAGATCTAATAAATAGTTGATGATTTCATTTAAAAATTGAAAATTTTTAAATATCTTATTTATTAATTATAGGAAGATTTGGTCTTTAGTTTTAATTTTATTGATACTCGCTTTTAAAGAAAAGAAAATAATTAAATTTTACATAAAATTTAAGGAGAATTGGTGTAATTTATATCTCTATAAACTTTTACATACTATACTTATAAAAAAATGCATTGTTTTTAAAATAATGGTTTTGTGAAAATTTGTATATAGATCTAATAAATAGTTGATGATTTCATTTAAAAATTGAAAATTTTTAAATATCTTATTTATTAATTATAGGAAGATTTGGTCTTTAGTTTTAATTTTATTGATACTCGCTTTTAAAGAAAAGAAAATAATTAAATTTTACATAAAATTTAAGGAGAATTGGTGTAATTTATATCTCTATAAACTTTTATATACTATATTTATAAAAAAAATGCATTGTTTTTAAAATAATGGTTTTGTGAAAATTTGTATATAGATCTAATAAATAGTTGATGATTTCATTTAAAAATTGAAAATTTTTAAATATCTTATTTATTAATTATAGGAAGATTTGGTTTTTAGTTTTAATTTTATTGATACTCGTTTTTAAAGAAAAGAAAATAATTAAATTTTACATAAAATTTAAGGAGAATTGGTGTAATTTATATCTCTATAAACTTTTATATACTATATTTATAAAAAAAAAATGCATTGTTTTTAAAATAATGGTTTTGTGAAAATTTGTATATAGATCTAATAAATAGTTGATGATTTCATTTAAAAATTGAAAATTTTTAAATATCTTATTTATTAATTATAGGAAGATTTGGTCTTTAGTTTTAATTTTATTGATACTCGCTTTTAAAGAAAAGAAAATAATTAAATTTTACATAAAATTTAAGGAGAATTGGTGTAATTTATATCTCTATAAACTTTTATATACTATATTTATAAAAAAATGCATTGTTTTTAAAATAATGGTTTTGTGAAAATTTGTATATAGATCTAATAAATAGTTGATGATTTCATTTAAAAATTGAAAATTTTTAAATATCTTATTTATTAATTATAGGAAGATTTGGTCTTTAGTTTTAATTTTATTGATACTCGCTTTTAAAGAAAAGAAAATAATTAAATTTTACATAAAATTTAAGGAAAATTGGTGTAATTTATATCTCTATAAACTTTTATATACTATATTTATAAAAAAAAATGCATTGTTTTTAAAATAATGGTTTTGTGAAAATTTGTATATAGATCTAATAAATAGTTGATGATTTCATTTAAAAATTGAAAATTTTTAAATATCTTATTTATTAATTATAGGAAGATTTGGTCTTTAGTTTTAATTTTATTGATACTCGCTTTTAAAGAAAAGAAAATAATTAAATTTTACATAAAATTTAAGGAGAGTTGGTGTAATTTATATCTCTATAAACTTTTATATACTATATTTATAAAAAAGCATTGTTTTTAAAATAATGGTTTTGTGAAAATTTGTATATAGATCTAATAAATAGTTGATGATTTCATTTAAAAATTGAAAATTTTTAAATATCTTATTTATTAATTATAGGAAGATTTGGTCTTTAGTTTTAATTTTATTGATACTCGCTTTTAAAGAAAAGAAAATAATTAAATTTTACATAAAATTTAAGGAGAATTGGTGTAATTTATATCTTTATAAACTTTTATATACTATATTTATAAAAAAAAATGCATTGTTTTTAAAATAATGGTTTTGTGAAAATTTGTATATAGATCTAATAAATAGTTGATGATTTCATTTAAAAATTGAAAATTTTTAAATATCTTATTTATTAATTATAGGAAGATTTGGTCTTTAGTTTTAATTTTATTGATACTCGCTTTTAAAGAAAAGAAAATAATTAAATTTTACATAAAATTTAAGGAGAATTGGTGTAATTTATATCTCTATAAACTTTTATATACTATATTTATAAAAAAAAATGCATTGTTTTTAAAATAATGGTTTTGTGAAAATTTGTATATAGATCTAATAAATAGTTGATGATTTCATTTAAAAATTGAAAATTTTTAAATATCTTATTTATTAATTATAGGAAGATTTGGTCTTTAGTTTTAATTTTATTGATACTCGCTTTTAAAGAAAAGAAAATAATTAAATTTTACATAAAATTTAAGGAGAATTGGTGTAATTTATATCTCTATAAACTTTTATATACTATATTTATAAAAAAAAATGCATTGTTTTTAAAATAATGGTTTTGTGAAAATTTGTATATAGATCTAATAAATAGTTGATGATTTCATTTAAAAATTGAAAATTTTTAAATATCTTATTTATTAATTATAGGAAGATTTGATCTTTAGTTTTAATTTTATTGATACTCGCTTTTAAAGAAAAGAAAATAATTAAATTTTACATAAAATTTAAGGAGAATTGGTGTAATTTATATCTCTATAAACTTTTATATACTATATTTATAAAAAAAAATGCATTGTTTTTAAAATAATGGTTTTGTGAAAATTTGTATATAGATCTAATAAATAGTTGATGATTTCATTTAAAAATTGAAAATTTTTAAATATCTTATTTATTAATTATAGGAAGATTTGGTCTTTAGTTTTAATTTTATTGATACTCGCTTTTAAAGAAAAGAAAATAATTAAATTTTACATAAAATTTAAGGAGAATTGGTGTAATTTATATCTCTATAAACTTTTATATACTATATTTATAAAAAAAATGCATTGTTTTTAAAATAATGGTTTTGTGAAAATTTGTATATAGATCTAATAAATAATTGATGATTTCATTTAAAAATTGAAAATTTTTAAATATCTTATTTATTAATTATAGGAAGATTTGGTCTTTAGTTTTAATTTTATTGATACTCGCTTTTAAAGAAAAGAAAATAATTAAATTTTACATAAAATTTAAGGAGAATTGGTGTAATTTATATCTTTATAAACTTTTATATACTATATTTATAAAAAAAAATGCATTGTTTTTAAAATAATGGTTTTGTGAAAATTTGTATATAGATCTAATAAATAGTTGATGATTTCATTTAAAAATTGAAAATTTTTAAATATCTTATTTATTAATTATAGGAAGATTTGGTCTTTAGTTTTAATTTTATTGATACTCGCTTTTAAAGAAAAGAAAATAATTAAATTTTACATAAAATTTAAGGAGAATTGGTGTAATTTATATCTCTATAAACTTTTATATACTATATTTATAAAAAAAAATGCATTGTTTTTAAAATAATGGTTTTGTGAAAATTTGTATATAGATCTAATAAATAGTTGATGATTTCATTTAAAAATTGAAAATTTTTAAATATCTTATTTATTAATTATAGGAAGATTTGGTCTTTAGTTTTAATTTTATTGATACTCGCTTTTAAATAAAAGAAAATAATTAAATTTTACATAAAATTTAAGGAGAATTGGTGTAATTTATATCTCTATAAACTTTTATATACTATATTTATAAAAAAAATGCATTGTTTTTAAAATAATGGTTTTGTGAAAATTTGTATATAGATCTAATAAATAGTTGATGATTTCATTTAAAAATTGAAAATTTTTAAATATCTTATTTATTAATTATAGGAAGATTTGATCTTTAGTTTTAATTTTATTGATACTCGCTTTTAAAGAAAAGAAAATAATTAAATTTTACATAAAATTTAAGGAGAATTGGTGTAATTTATATCTCTATAAACTTTTATATACTATATTTATAAAAAAAAATGCATTGTTTTTAAAATAATGGTTTTGTGAAAATTTGTATATAGATCTAATAAATAGTTGATGATTTCATTTAAAAATTGAAAATTTTTAAATATCTTATTTATTAATTATAGGAAGATTTGGTCTTTAGTTTTAATTTTATTGATACTCGCTTTTAAAGAAAAGAAAATAATTAAATTTTACATAAAATTTAAGGAGAATTGGTGTAATTTATATCTCTATAAACTTTTATATACTATATTTATAAAAAAAAATGCATTGTTTTTAAAATAATGGTTTTGTGAAAATTTGTATATAGATCTAATAAATAGTTGATGATTTCATTTAAAAATTGAAAATTTTTAAATATCTTATTTATTAATTATAGGAAGATTTGGTCTTTAGTTTTAATTTTATTGATACTCGCTTTTAAAGAAAAGAAAATAATTAAATTTTACATAAAATTTAAGGAGAATTGGTGTAATTTATATTTCTATAAACTTTTATATACTATATTTATAAAAAAAAATGCATTGTTTTTAAAATAATGGTTTTGTGAAAATTTGTATATAGATCTAATAAATAGTTGATGATTTCATTTAAAAATTGAAAATTTTTAAATATCTTATTTATTAATTATAGGAAGATTTGGTCTTTAGTTTTAATTTTATTGATACTCGCTTTTAAAGAAAAGAAAATAATTAAATTTTACATAAAATTTAAGGAGAATTGGTGTAATTTATATCTCTATAAACTTTTATATACTATATTTATAAAAAAAAATGCATTGTTTTTAAAATAATGGTTTTGTGAAAATTTGTATATAGATCTAATAAATAGTTGATGATTTCATTTAAAAATTGAAAATTTTTAAATATCTTATTTATTAATTATAGGAAGATTTGATCTTTAGTTTTAATTTTATTGATACTCGCTTTTAAAGAAAAGAAAATAATTAAATTTTACATAAAATTTAAGGAGAATTGGTGTAATTTATATCTCTATAAACTTTTATATACTATATTTATAAAAAAAATGCATTGTTTTTAAAATAATGGTTTTGTGAAAATTTGTATATAGATCTAATAAATAGTTGATGATTTCATTTAAAAATTGAAAATTTTTAAATATCTTATTTATTAATTATAGGAAGATTTGGTCTTTAGTTTTAATTTTATTGATACTCGCTTTTAAAGAAAAGAAAATAATTAAATTTTACATAAAATTTAAGGAGAATTGGTGTAATTTATATCTCTATAAACTTTTATATACTATATTTATAAAAAAATGCATTGTTTTTAAAATAATGGTTTTGTGAAAATTTGTATATAGATCTAATAAATAGTTGATGATTTCATTTAAAAATTGAAAATTTTTAAATATCTTATTTATTAATTATAGGAAGATTTGGTCTTTAGTTTTAATTTTATTGATACTCACTTTTAAAGAAAAGAAAATAATTAAATTTTACATAAAATTTAAGGAGAATTGGTGTAATTTATATCTTTATAAACTTTTATATACTATATTTATAAAAAAAAATGCATTGTTTTTAAAATAATGGTTTTGTGAAAATTTGTATATAGATCTAATAAATAGTTGATGATTTCATTTAAAAATTGAAAATTTTTAAATATCTTATTTATTAATTATAGGAAGATTTGGTCTTTAGTTTTAATTTTATTGATACTCGCTTTTAAAGAAAAGAAAATAATTAAATTTTACATAAAATTTAAGGAGAATTGGTGTAATTTATATCTCTATAAACTTTTATATACTATATTTATAAAAAAAAATGCATTGTTTTTAAAATAATGGTTTTGTGAAAATTTGTATATAGATCTAATAAATAGTTGATGATTTCATTTAAAAATTGAAAATTTTTAAATATCTTATTTATTAATTATAGGAAGATTTGGTCTTTAGTTTTAATTTTATTGATACTCGCTTTTAAAGAAAAGAAAATAATTAAATTTTACATAAAATTTAAGGAGAATTGGTGTAATTTATATTTCTATAAACTTTTATATACTATATTTATAAAAAAAAATGCATTGTTTTTAAAATAATGGTTTTGTGAAAATTTGTATATAGATCTAATAAATAGTTGATGATTTCATTTAAAAATTGAAAATTTTTAAATATCTTATTTATTAATTATAGGAAGATTTGGTCTTTAGTTTTAATTTTATTGATACTCGCTTTTAAAGAAAAGAAAATAATTAAATTTTACATAAAATTTAAGGAGAATTGGTGTAATTTATATCTTTATAAACTTTTATATACTATATTTATAAAAAAAAATGCATTGTTTTTAAAATAATGGTTTTGTGAAAATTTGTATATAGATCTAATAAATAGTTGATGATTTCATTTAAAAATTGAAAATTTTTAAATATCTTATTTATTAATTATAGGAAGATTTGGTCTTTAGTTTTAATTTTATTGATACTCGCTTTTAAAGAAAAGAAAATAATTAAATTTTACATAAAATTTAAGGAGAATTGGTGTAATTTATATCTCTATAAACTTTTATATACTATATTTATAAAAAAAAATGCATTGTTTTTAAAATAATGGTTTTGTGAAAATTTGTATATAGATCTAATAAATAGTTGATGATTTCATTTAAAAATTGAAAATTTTTAAATATCTTATTTATTAATTATAGGAAGATTTGGTCTTTAGTTTTAATTTTATTGATACTCGCTTTTAAAGAAAAGAAAATAATTAAATTTTACATAAAATTTAAGGAGAATTGGTGTAATTTATATCTCTATAAACTTTTATATACTATATTTATAAAAAAAAATGCATTGTTTTTAAAATAATGGTTTTGTGAAAA
>NW_028233236.1:0-16863 GCF_057557595.1 Rhyacophila brunnea
AACTTCTTGATAAATAAAATACAAGGGCCACAAAAGCGATTAAATCTATGAGATACATATACTGTTCTGGCAATCTCTACGTAAAAAAAGAGTCACAAGAAGGTTAAGCTTGGGAAGAGAAATTGCAGGGGAGCCTTTTGCAATATTTAACTCGCCAGGTCTTGATATATTCTATTTAAGGATATAGGGCACCCTTAAGCTACTGGAAATGATCTTCTCTAGAGGCAAAAAAATATATATAGTGGAGAAACTAGGAATTTGTAGAGAAAAAACATGAGTAATGAAAAGTAAAATAAGACAAAATATGAAATATACTTTGGAGGAAGAATATATTTGTGTAAAATTAAACATAGTAGAGGCCGATGATGATTTTGATTGACTATAATGCACTCATGAACGCAGAGTAGAAAGAGTTTGGGTAATTGAGAGGAACTAACGTAGGAAAATTCTTTTTTTAAGGTTAAAAATAGACAAAAAAACAATATATGAATTACTTAAACTAAATTTATATTTGGTTAAAATATTTATAATGATAGGTGAAAAGAATAAAATTATTTGTATAATATACAACTTTGTCTCGAAAATATCAAATGTAGTATTTATATAAATATATTGACAAACAACTGTGTATACCAACACGATTGAAGGCGAATGGTGTGGTGTAGATATAAAAACACCAAAAAGATATGGACTAAGCAAATGTATTCGCTTGTTTTATTTGATTTATGATTGTAATAAACAAAAATATTCATGTTTTAGACTTTATATTAAATATTTAAATTAGATGATTTATTTGTATAATTTTTAAATGGTAATTTTACGTTCGTAATTCGTCTCTGTTCTTGCGACATGGTAAAAACGAAAGCTTTGAAAAATTCCAATTTGCACTGCCATAAAATGTGTAAAACCAGAGTGGCAAGCTCACAATCCATGCTATTACTTCTGTTATTTTTGAACATTAAACAAAGCTTCACTATTTGGTATAAGAAATATAATGTATATAAAAAAAATCTTTAAGTATATTAAGTTTTTGGGATTTTTATCAATATAGAACATATCACAAACGACAGGCTCTAAGATGATACTTACTTTGATAGCATTTATAGCGAGAAAATGAATATATAGAGCTAGTAGATGTACGAAATTGATGCAATTATAAACTTTATCATTAGAGCCATCTTAAAATAGATGAAATTGAAAAAATTATACTCATAATCAATAGATCAATCTGTGATAGATACAATAATAAAAAATAAAAGTTTGATCATAAGAGTCGTGTTAAAATAGATGAATATAAAAGAATTATAGAGTTGATCATAAGATTCGTCTTAAAATAGATGAAATTAAAAAAATTGTAGGCTTAATAACTAGGTAAATCTTATGATAGATACAATTATAAAAAAATATGGGCTTAATCAATAGATCAATCTTGTGATAGATACAATACTAAAAAATAAAAGCTTGATCATTAGAGTCATTCTAAAATTGGTGAAATTGGAAGAAATATATGCTTGGCCTATAATGCCATCCCAAGTTTTGCTTGGCTAAAAAGTGGAAAAAGTAACAAGACATAACCGACCTACAAATAATTTTAAGTTATTAAAATAAAGATGATCTAAAAAATATCAACATTTTATTTGCAAATTTTCATCGCTTTGCAGGCCTTTAGAAGGTAGGCAATGCCGAACTAATCCCTAAACTTCAAAGTTTTTTAATATATAATCTAGTGTTATACACCCATAATATTATACAGCTTGAATATTCGAGAATAAAGACAACATACCACTTCTAAAAACGATATTATACAATAAATTCTAAATAATATTCTTTATATAATAAGTTTATTTTTTTATGAAAATTATCAATTTTTCCGATTTCCACAAAACAAGGAAATAATCTATTTGTTCACACTTACCATTGAAAATACATCGAAATCAATATGTTATATGTATTGAACTATATTAAAAATCACATATTGACGTTGGATCTATGGTTAGAGGTATCTTGAAACAGAGAAAAGTACAGAAAAGGTATATTTTTAAAAGGTAATATGTTGAATGAATTCATATATCGACGGTCACGTAACCATGGTATTTATTAGATAGAAGGTAACATATAGGATAAATTCACATTTGTTAGTTTCCACTTTAGATTTGTTTTTTTCAGAGTAATATTCGAATGAATTCGCAATTCAAAGGTGTAATTATCATGGGGTTTATTACAAGGTAACAAATAGAACGAATTCACATTTGTGAGTTTTCATTTTAATTATGTTTTTTCTAAAGACAATATTCGAATGAATCTACAATGCAAAAGTTCCAAATGCAAGGAATAACTATGAAGGTAAATTATCGAATGAATGCAAATTCCAGAGGTTTTATTTTAAATAGGTTTTATTGTATGAATATGCAAAAAATTCCAACATACTCGAAGAAAAAGAATTTTGTCATGATTGCAATTATAACACATTAAAAATTCAAAAAATCATGATAAATGAAAAATTAAATGTATCACAACTCAAATATATTAAGACTTGATTTATCACAATCACCAATTTTAAGAAATCATTTCAATAATGTTTTTTTTACAAAGGAAAAGAATTTAAGAAATTAGTAGATATGTAAATGTTACTCACGTTATTTTTGTAATAATTAGATAAATAAAAATATTCCACAGGTACTTTATTATTGATTTATTATCACTTGAAGAGTTTTAACCCACATGTTTTTTTCATACTCAGATATACAATAAAAGCAATACGTTTCATTATCGTAATGTATAACAAATTTGTTAAAAGCAGAATTGTCGCTTTCCAAGGCCTCTGCAGACACCATGTCTTTTTTAAGATTAAAGCTTAGCTCAATTTTAAGATCGGATCCTCGATGAAGAATGAATAGATGATTTATGAGAGTCACTTTATATATAATATATTCGTTTCTCTTTTCAAGTATAAGGCAGTCAGAAAGAACGGGATATTCATCGCAATCAGTTATATTTGATAAAATAAATCCCTGCAGCCTAGTAAAATAAAAATTATTTTCAAACCATTTATTTGGTGAATTTAAAATGCTTGCCACAGTATTTTTCGATTTTTGTAAATTAATAGGTGTAAACCTGAAATACATTTTTCGATGATCAGTATTTGAAATGTTTTTTAAAAATGTTCTGAAATCATTTAAGCTCTTCTTTATGGTCCACATAGCTTCTTTGTTGTACACTTTTATAATATAAATCAAGCTAAATTTATTGTCTTTGAATTCCAGATACATGTGTTTGATATTGAAATTCAATATTTCATTTAAAATTTTTCCTGGTGCATAAAGTTTATTTTCAGAACCATATATATTTTCTAATTTAACTTTTTTTTCATTTTCATTATTTTCCGATTTATTCACATCAGAAAGTATTTGAAAATGTGATTTAAAATCGTATTTAAAGTTTTCTTTCACTTTATCTTCATACTCACTAAAAATAATACTTGAATTACTTATTTCAGCACACGAATTATTCCCACTTTGTTCAATATTAGAGCTATTTTCACTTTCATCATCCAAATTATAATTATTCTCACTTTTCATCATTGGCATAATATTTTCTTTGTTTTCATCAATCATACAATTATTCGAAAGAACTGATTTATTTTTGAAATGATCAGTTTTATCATTTCTAAAAATATTCTTTAAGATCAAAACATTTTTCATTCAAAAAAAAAGAAGGGGAAATGCAGATCAAAAGATTTTATTTATTAATTTTTTAATATCGATTTTGTGGAGGTAAGTGTGATGTGTTTTGACGTTAAAATTGTATTTTATTTTACTTTAATGTATATATATTACACACGTTTCCTTAATTTTATAACTGTCATGGATTTTACTATTTGCATAATTGAAAATACTTAAAAGGTAAATTCGTAAAATATATTAATGCCATGAATTCATATGCAAAATACATTCAAGCTTTAATGGATACTGTTTGGCTCCAATTTATTGTACATATTAAAGTTGTGTCCAAGACGATTTCAATATTCTGCTATTAAACACTACATTGTATATTTTAATGTTTAATTTTATGCATTTATGCACATACTATTTTACGTATATTAGGTTGAAATAGCATAAAGTAGTTTATCTTATAAATTGTTTACATCATACAAATATATTGAAAACGCTTTTAATCGATTTGATTAAAATATCCTAAATTTTTGAAGATGACGATAAATTTATTAATTGTATTTGAAAAACATAATGGCACAAAATTTATTCACAACTATTATAACAATCGACGAATGTCAATGGGAGAAACATAACTTCCGAAAATAGTCATTCCGAACTATTTTGGAAACCTGCGAATATCAATGTCTAAATTTAAATGTTAACATATATTATTATGTTAAACCAAACGATCTCAGTTAAAGTTCCTATTAAAAGTCATGCGAATACATTTTCACGTCTTAAAAACAATAGGAAGCTTTCATAATATTTAGATCAATATTTGTACAACAAAATGCTCATTAAATAATTTAATAACGTTTAGCGCACCTATAAAATTAAATATCATTTAAAAACGAGCAAATTTAATCACATGTTCAAATCGATTTTTGTTTCTTTAAATATATACTTAAATCACCTTTAAAGAATTACAGTCATTTTAATAACACCACACAATTAAATATTTGTTAAAATTAAAAATTTTCTATTCTATTTGATAAAAGGAATACCAACCGTAGCAGAATCATACGCACAAACAATAGGATTGAGGAAGACACCTAAGCTTTAAGTTTTGATAATAAAATATGCATTGAAGAATTATGTTATCTAAAGGGGGCACGAAGTGACAGTTAAATATCTTCTATATAGCAATCTAAACTTTTGCTTGACGACTATAAATAGCCAAAATCAAATTAACCCATAAATAAAAATCATGTCATTCGAATCTATTAATATAATTGACTTACTATAAAAATTTTAATGATTCAAGATAAAAAAATTTATTAAAGAGAAGAGCCATTTGTATTTCAAGCCATGGAAATCAAAAACAAAAAATACGTAAATTACCTTAAATATACATAATAATGCATTTAGCATCATCAAAAATAATTTTCAAGCCATCATTTGAAATAAACACAATCAAATTAGAAATTACTTTTTGATTAAAATAATTTGTAACATTAATACTTGAAATCATCATAAATATTTCTAAGACACTGAATCAACCATGTACAAATAGAAAATTTACTTTCAATTTAAAAATTTGCAACAACAATACATCTAAACCATAAAACTACATAAAAGGATATTTTGATTAGCACACAAACAAATCAGAAATTACTTTTTGATTAGAATAATTTGTAACAATAATACGTGAAAATATCATAAATATTTCTAAGATATTCAATCAACCATGTACAAATATTAAATTACCTTCAGTTATAGAATTATTAATATTTAAACTAATAGAATTCCAAAAAAACAATATAAAGCACATAGAAATACAATGCACAAATTAGTATCACAATAAAACATCATTCGCTTTAACCATATTCTTACGATAGAACCCGATTATTAAGTAGCTTCTGGAAAAATCACACGAATAATTTTAGTCGGTATAATTTTAGAAACAAGACGAATTAATACGTAGAGTATAATATATCCTTTATCTACTTTAAGAATTGATAGAATTTTTATATTCATTTAAGGGCTAATTTTTATTTCAACTCTTCGAGCCTGCACACGCAAAACTTTTTATTGCTCTATATTACCGACTTGCTGTATACTCTTTTAGAAAACATCATCCTTAGAGTCTTTCTAAATAACTCATCGTTTCTCAAGAGTTATACTTTTGGGTGATTTGCTCAAGACTATTCTTTGTACATGTGCCTCCGCTTCTTTGCATGCCCAAATACTTAATAAAAGACTTATGGTATTTTGTGACTTAACCATTTCATTAATGACGCATGGTTATATTCTTTTTATGTATTTTATAATTAAGAAGAGTATATTTACTAAATTTAAATTTTCTTAGCTTCTCAATTATAACATTAATGTGATTATATATACCAAAAACTACTATTTCTAATGGTTTGAACAATTTCTATATTATATATAAAATATCTGTATACTAATGCGATAATTTAATCTACGAACTTATTATTTACTTTTTTTTACTACTGGTACGTTTTATATTATCATTGAACTGGTTGAATTCTGATGTTCCTGGTTCTTTTAAATTGAGATTCTAAAACGCGTAGTAATATACAGCCCATCATTTATTGGTAGATCCGTGTATAGTAATTGCAAGTAATAGTATATAAAATATAAACCAAGTTAACTTCTGTTTATATATTTTTATCATAGAGCTGGCCATTTGACTCTCCCTGAAAATATTATCAATTCAGTTAACAAAAATCTCGCTTCTCATTTATTTTTATTATCCCTATTTTCGTACAGTAGAGATTTAGCTATGATTTTTATAAATTGCAGTAAATTTCAAAAAGGTTTTCATTCATGCTTCATAATTTATTTGCACATTCTACTATATTTGCAATTTTTCTAAATTAATTTAACACAATATTTTTATAAGTTATATCGAGTCATAAGGTAGCTTTATAAGGAACATGTATGTTTTTTTCTTCTTTCATTTTATATTGCTTCTCTTAGTTGTGAAATTCAATTGTTAGTATTCAATATAGTATTTATTTCAAATTTATTTTTTCAATGAAAATTCATGATTAGATAGACCTCAATTGATTCTTCTGCCTATCATATAATTTTTTTTGTTAACCCGTTGTAACTGTAATGAATATTATACTATATATTTCTTTTACGATCATTTATTTTGGCAAAATATTTCAGTGAAGTTTAAGACAACAAAAATAAAAGCTTGAAAACGTAATTTTATGTATGAAAAATGATTTTATCAGATATCTATAATATGTTTTGTTTTGGGAAGGTTTAAATTCTTGAAATATTTATGTTACAAAACACGTCATATATTATCGCTCTTTGCGGTATCGGTATATACTTAAATAAAAGAAATTTTATTCATCTTCCCTCGTATTATAGATTTACATATTCCCAAAATCCAGCTTAATTTGTTCTACATTTGATTATCTGTTTCTTGACTATATGAAATTAAGGAAGCCGATACTTTTTCAGAATCATATTACTTTTGACAATCTTTTGAATTTTTTTCTTAAAAATTAGTTTATATATACGATGAGTCAGCTATTAGCATATTTTATGTGGGATTTATCGATAATACTCTGCTATAGGAATATAAGTACTGAATAAAAATAAGTGATGATAAAATACTATCTTATATTATTTCTACTGTGTATACGTTATAATAAAATTCCTTTAAATATTTTATCATACCTAAAATTTTCATTCTGTAGTTACCATGGTCATGAGCTATAATCTCACACTAGGAAATTTATTTTAGCCTATGTCTTGATCATATAGGTATAATGCATTCATTTATAGGATTTATTTGTAATTATGCATTTCATACTCACTTTGTTTGCCTTATCTATTTTTTTTGCCTTTTTATAATGCACATGCCTTGGGGCCCATTGCTCCTGACAAATGGTACAGAGTTAATTTTCAATCACCGAATTGCGTCTTTCTACTTCTAATTGCATTATTTTTATCTTCATCATACCAGTAAATAATAAATATAATTTTAACAGGCCATTGGCCCATATAAACTTCTTCTTAGTACATGACCCATTTGATTAATTTATGTAGTTTCAGGTATAAAAACTATCCTTACGTTTCTAATAGAATTCAGTAATGATATCTTAAAAACGAACAGATAGAAAAAGAATGTCTTTTTGACGAGAAGTTTTGTGGTATTTTCGACTTGGTTGTTGTCTAGTTAAACAAATAATTGATTGATCTTATAAATTTCTGTGATGTCAAAAAGCCGTTTTGTGTTTCTATTTCAACCGAATTACGTTTAAACTTTTAGTTCGAATAATTTTACTTTTTTTCTTATATATTAATGCCCAGAATACTAAAATTTAGTTTACTTAGCTTACATTAAGAATTTTCTTTATCGGTTAACCAATGATAAAACTGTCTTCTATCAATTTCAAATCGATTATGAGCACTTTTAAACCTAAATCTTTTAGATATTACCCTATCAGCTTTATTTAATTCTATTTTTTTCGATAATTATTGTTTTAAAGATAAACACACATGTTTTTCTGTTTAAAACCTTTCAGTCTAATTATTTTTCATAATTTCATAATTGCTTATTATGTTGAAAAATAAAGAAAATCCGCTTTTATTTCTCTTATTTTTTGAATTTTATATCTTTCAACATGATTTAAATATTAAACGATGCAAACTCTCTTTTTTATGTGCTCTCCTCGAGATTAAATTTTTTTTTGTAGGATTTTGACAATTTAAGTCATATTTTAGGTTGTTTTATATTACACTTACATTTATAATATTATTTAGATTTTCTGAGATTGTATTACATACTTTGAGGAATGTTATTTGTTTGTTTAAAATCTTTTATCACTTGATTTTAATTTTCAGGATTTTATAATAAATTAAAAGGTTTTTTTTAAAATTTTGACCTTGCAAAATTTTTAGAGTTGTTCAGTATCACATTAATTTTTATTTTTCATAATTTTGCTACAAACTTTATAATAGAATTTTTCATCACTTTTATCCATATGAATTATAATGCCACCTTATTTATTTGCTGTTAAGAAAAGTTGTCATTTAAACTATGCCCAAGAAGAAATTAGTTCGTGCCACTAAAGCGCGGTATACGTGCTTCATTGCCATTCATATTTAAAAATAAAGTTCAGATGCAAAATATTTATATATTTCTAGAGCAACTAATTTTTTCAGCACGAGTTATCTAATAAATTCGTAATATTTATATAAATCAAAAATAAACATAAATTTGCTTAAGTAAAACGAAGCTAGCGGAATATTATCTAAAGGGAAAGCATAATTGATATACAGTTATGAATTATACGATTAATATACCTTTTTATTATTTATGTAAGTTTGATTTCTTACTATATGTGCGATAAGAAATTTATTGGATTTTATTTTTATTAACAAAAAAAAACTTCTTTGTTTTCAAAATTAAAATGTGACACATCATGTAATTTTAGAATTAATTTATGTTTAAACCAAGAAAAAAACAAATATTTTTTTTGCAGTGAATTTATAGACGTCCTCATTATATAATCATAGTGTCTTTATATATTATTCTGAATACATGCTTGATATTTTATTCCATTATTTCATATTTAAAATACATGCTCTCCCCATCATACATCATCTTATTCCATTTAAACTTTGTCATATATTTTTGGTTGCGGAACTTAACTACTTATTTTGATACTGAATAACAGCCGCCGTTTACATGATTGTAAATTCGGAAATCATTCAATTTATATGCGCTTAATATGCAGCAGTTATCAACTTGGCGGGTTCTTGTCACAAACTTGACAATATTTTAAAATTAAATGATTAGAATATTACTTTCCATGTAATCATTCATAATAAATATATTCCGAAACTACGATGCGTTTCTTTTGTTAATTGAGCTACTCTGATTATTATCTAAAAATACGTCTTATCGATCAAAATAAGACACTTGATCACATCACATTTGAGAGAAGAAGAGCAGTTGATGAAGATAAATCAGAGGAAGGTGTCTTAAGCTGAATTAAGGAGTTTTGCAATATTACCAATGGGCTGATCACATCCTAATAGTTAGAATTGATACAAAGATATTTATTTATGGGTTAATTTTCTTTTTATCGATTTTATCTATTTAGACATAGTCAGCGTGTTGGGAATATTGCACAACTCATTGATGCAACTTTTGTCACCTTCCCCTGATCTAAGTTTATCAACTGCTCTTCTTCCCTCAAATGAGATGTGTTCCATTGTCTTTCGGAGTGTATGAGCTGCATGTATGCTTCTACTTCGTCCGGGATTTTTAACACCTTAACAGATAGAATTGATAAAAAGAAACTTTCCTATATATAAAAAAATATTAATCAGTTAAAACAAATTTTTTTAAAAGAACACACATAGTTAAAAAAATAGCCTATACCCTAATATTTTTGCTACAAAGACATGTTAAATAATCATAATAAAACTGTATTATATTTATGTTTAATAATTTTAAGAGGATTCTTAAGTGTTTTAGAATGAAATTTTCGAGTTAAATAGAAGATTTCTAATAAATATGTGCAATATTTAAGCCAAAGAATCACGATTATATTGATCTTTTCAGCATATTTTGGTGAATTTTGTATTATAGCATGAAAAATTTTTAAAGGAGTCAAATGCTAAACTAAAATGTTATAGATTGGAATAAATAAAACACACTTTTTAAACAAAGCACTACAACTGTAAAAAGACCAATTTAATGTTATATATTATTGGTCAGTAAAAGCGAACACAATGAGCTATTTATAATTTATATTCTTTATATTTCATCTTTATATCGATTATTTCAAAAAATTGTGAGCTGTTTACTTCATAATCCATGAAAAGATCTAAAATTCATACCCATAATAAAACAAATGATAATATTTTTAATATATTGGTTCAGCTCTATTCACTTTATTAAAGGGACAAACTATATCGTCTTAAGATCACAGTCTAAAATAAAACACAATGGGAACGGAGATTCGAGTAATGTGACAAAACCATATTCCAAAAGGAATAAAAAAGTATCCAATGCTAATTCAAATTCGTTATCTGACAGGAATTCCTTTAAATCATCAGATAGACGGATCACTAGGTCCAGCAAAGCATCTTTAGAATGCGGACAACTATCTTCAAAGAGTTTAATACCAGCTACAGAAACGAAAAACAAACATAAATTACATTTAGCATCAAAAGAAGAAAATGAAATTGAAAAAATCAAATTATCTGCTATAAAGGTAATTGTACCGAAAATTCAAAGTAAGAAAGTACTAAAAAATGTAAAAAAAAGGACTAAAAGAAAAAAAAGAAGAAGATTCAAATCCAAGAAAAACAATCGCCCGAATTATTCGAATTATTTATTCCAAAATGTTGAGTGGGACCCATTTGAATATACTATTTATGCCATTAATAAAGAGAATAAAAGCGAAATAGATTGGAAAAACCATTTTATAGAGAGTGAATATGCCCCTTTGTCGCTACGTAATGTTGTTGAGAAACAAAAAGCCAATATATCAGAATTCTTGATTAAAAGAAGTATTTCTGGTACAGAGAAGTTTGAAAATGTGTTGAAAAAATCCGTATACGTTCTAACAAGATCTATAATTATGAAAAAACACAAATTTATAATTAAATCCGATCTTAATATATATAAATACATCCAGAACACAGATTTAAATAAAATATGCTTAGAGTATGCATATTTAAATACAGTATTTGCAAAGAAGTACCATGAAAAATCTTATCGGCATTACAATGTTGCCTTTTTTGATCTTCGTTATCAAGTATGCTGCGAAATTGCGAGAATCATTTTATCTTCACACACAAATAATACGAGTGGGTTTACATGGAAAAAATATGCGAGTCTAAAACAAAATGAAATTTATTTAAAATTTCAAATTCGAAAATTATACGCTTTAGAATTTGATTCTTTATATAAATCTCATAATTTCATCAGGTATCGTGCATTAAAAGAAATACTTAGGTGTGAAGCTGCTTGGATTGGAAGATATAATTATATTGTGAAAAGTGTACGTAGAATGACTATATCAATAATTTTCGATGTTTTGTATTTTTATAATATGATTTCACCTAAGGGTTCGGAGTTGTTTGAAAATACAGAAATAAAATATTTGATTGAATTTGTTGAGTCAATAGATAACAATAACTTTGAAATAGAATCCGAAAAATTATACACTGAATTTCTTTGCAAACATCAAAACGGGATTTTTTCCAGATTTAAACGATACTTCACAGGTAAAATAAGTACAAAAAAATTAAGATTGCCCGTTGAAATGAATTCGAAAAAATTCTTTGAAATAATCAGTATGGAAATCAATGGTTTTAGTGAAATTATAGCAAGATTTAAACTATATTTAGAGATTTTATTTGATTCAACGATCTGAATTCCGAATAGAAATTAATTAAACTTGTTTTTTATTTTGATACGATTTCGTTTTTAATATATATCCAAAAATTGTGCTTCAATTTTATTAAAATACTTCTTTGCATTCGCATATATCTTTGAAAACTAAATATTATATTTTTTCTGTATTCTTGATAACACAATAATATAGTATTTTTAATTTATGGGCTAAATTTATGGTTGTAATTTTAGTTTTTGTTCTCAGGCACAACTTGCTTGATTCTCTGCATGCACTGCGTATTTATACTTTCGGGTATCTTTTCCTCTCCAATGTCTTCTTCAATACCCCACCTTCTTTCGAGACCTATTAATTCAAGGGTTTTTCTCAATCCCAAGGTTTGAGTATATGCCTCAACCTGGTTCGTGACATCTAGTTCCTATAGGTACTTTTTATGATATCGTGTCACCACACCGTCTTATGGTATAACACATGGGATAATTTTTGTCTTTCACTTGTATATTAATGACAGCTCAGATGCTAGCAGGACATATTTTTTCAAGTATACGCTTTCAACTATGTTTATATTGTCAATACTTGTCACACTAATTACGATCAGAGTGATGAAATTCTTCTTTTTATAATATACAAAAATACCAGGTCCGTAATTCGATAACTTGAGGTCTGATTTTTTACTTGTATCTACTTTCATCTCCGCGATTTCTTTTCCATTATTTATTGGTTAGAATAAGTGCGAATTTGCTTGGTTTTTTTTTTAATTTTATTTTCTCGCCAACATAAAGTGGAAAAATCCTACTATCTCTGATTTTTTTATACATTAATTAACATTTAACCATAGAAAGTATTCCAAAGAAAAATTATTTCCACATAATTATCAAATTAAAAAACAATATTAAAAGAAAGAAGATAAATATGGCAGGTTTTCCATCAATTTTATGTTTAAAATCGTGTTTTTTTAATTTTAATCCTAACTGTAAAAATTTAAACCTACGATTCTTTCTTAGTTTTGTAATTTTAATCTAAATAAAGGGAAATTAAAGAAATTTTAAGAGAAGAAACAAACGCGTATCTGATAAAAAGTATACAATTTTGGATATTTATATTATTTGATTTAAATTTAAATCTACGGTGTTTTGAAATTTATAAATTAAGGCTTGTTTTTCAACACCTAATATGCACTCTATAAAGAATAGTAGTTTTAAATATATAGGCAGCTCTATTTTTGTTTACCGCTTTTACATAAATTTGTTTGACTAAATTTTAAAATTATTTTCGTTTTTTTGATATTATGGAGAAATTAAGATACCTTGAGTGCCAACAAATTATTTTATTTAAATAAAAAATTTTATATTTGTTGATTCGTTTTAAAAAAAGTATATTTCTTTTCTTTACTTTTTTATTGTTCAAATGATGGAATTTATATTTATTAATGCAATTTTACCTGATTTTAAATTAATAGAGCTGTTTTATCTGATGTTTTTTTATTTTTATTGTCATAATTTAGAATATGATCAGATCTTATGATGTTAAATTATTTAATTTTTATCATACTCGAGAAACATTATATATTTTTTACTGCATGTGTATGCACTAGCTAGATTAATTTTGAGTGTAATTGAAATAGTAAGATAAACACAATATAGAAGGGTCGATATTTATAGGCAAAGTAGTTTTTTTACCAATACATCATGCCTTAATATGACTTTTATGATTTGGAAAAAAAATAAAAAACATGTTTTTTCTGTAATTCATTGCTTTAAATCACAATCTTGAAGCATAATAACATGATTATTTTTGACATTTTATTTTTTTTTGCGTTTAGGTACCAATGAATTTAAAATGAAACAACGAGTAAGTAGAAATTTATAGTCTTTTCTATGTGAATGAAGAACTTAAAAAACTTCTAATAAAATTTTTATATAATGTTGAATATAAAAACATATTGTTATGTATTGTAATATGCCGAACTCCATGGTACTAAGCAGCACATTTTCCAGATTTCCACCCAATATTCAAATTAAAATAGGAATGATTATTGATATTTACTGAATGTATTTATTTCGAGATTTTAAAATTGGTTTTCTTAATTAATTTGTCTGTTGGTAGAACAAATCTAGTATCAAGGAATTTATGAAATCAAAATGCGTGGTGGATAAATAAATCATGTAATAAAATCAAAATATTTATAAATTTAAATATAAATGTCTTCAAATAATAGACTTGACATTTGTAATATCTTAAACAATAGGTCAAGATATAAGAATGAGCCAAGTTGAAACTGTATATTTTAAATAATAGGTTAATTTAAAATTATTTTTTCAAATTATGAGGTCATTTAACATATTTTTAGACATTATTATTGTAAATTTTGCTAAGATTATAAGAAAGAATATACAATTATATGTTTATCAAAATTTATTTAGTCCTCTTATTTACGTTGTATTTGTTTAATGACTGACACAAATAAACCTATGTATTGCGTATATAAGATAGTCATACTCACATAAGCTATTTTCAATATTTTAGTTCTATTTAATTCGAACACATATTTTTGTTTATGCGGTATAAATTTTGTTGATGGTCTAAATATAGAATTTTATGTATGTTTTTTATTGGTCAAACTGTAAATTACCCATATACTTATAATCGGTAGCGCAGTTCTAGTTGATTTTTATGATTTAAGAGTCGAAAAAGACGAAATACACACCATAAATATTGATTTGGACTTTAGATCCATAAAAATTGGTAAATTTATATTCTCCTAGGTTGCGTATGTATAATAAACGCAAGGGCTATATATATAATGATATATAAATCAAAATTACAAAATTTTGCGGCATAGTGTTTGAATTGTTGTTTTTTCTAAAATTTTTATCCTTTACAAATTTCTTGAATAAACTATGGCATCATTTTATGATCTTTCACAGTATGCCAACTATCGTATATTTAATTTTTAACCCAATTAACATGCTGTTAAAATTATTTGTAAGTTATAAATACTTCATCATTTATTTTGCACACATATGCGGATGTGATTTTAGTTTTAAAAAACCCAAATCCAGGTTTTGTTCAGACAGTAAAGATAATAGTCAACTAACACACGAACCAGCCAACATCAGAGAGATCAAGGTTGTATAACCACCAGCCAAAAAGCTTCCAAAACTGGAAAAAAAAACATGTCGAACTCAAAATAATAAAATATCTTTGCATCTATATGAAAATCGTAAAGTAAAAGAAAGAAATTCCAAAGTAACAGACACAGAAAGTAGGGAAAATTCTGTAATAAAATGTTGTAAATGTAGCAAAAAAAAAGATACACTAGAAAGCACAGGAAAAATTAACTTTATGAGGGAATCTTATACATTTGAAAATACAAGACAAAGTCGAAAAGTGAAAATAAAATCCTCATATGTAGAAAATAAATGCAAGAAAGCTGCTGAGATGATAGATAACTTGAGTTCTATTTATAGTAGAGAATTCAACGATGATAATATTCTCAAGACTATGCCAAAATACCATTTAATTTGCGGGACTACATATACGAAATTGGGGATCCTCGCATAAAAAAATTTTACAAAAAATGACTAGACGTCAAATTTCAACTATATTATCTGAAAATGATCTTAAGAGCGCGTTAAAGAAAAATATATCAGACTTTTTTGGTAAATTAGTTTCTGGCGCACAGCAAATTGCAGAACTTGAAGATGAAAAATAACAGTCTATTTATAGCTTACATAAATTTTTTAGAGAAAATGCAATGATTATAACCAATTCTAAAAAAAATCAAAATTTATATGAATCTCAAGATGAAGATAAAATTTTGAAAGCAATCTGTTCTGTATAGAAAGTTTTTTTGACGAGAGATACAATCAAGTTACAGGAAAAAGACACAAATAAAATTTTTCAAAAAATTTAATCACCACAATTTATGCAAACGCGTCAAATGCATATTTTAAATTGGCGAAATGTATTTCAAAACGTTTAATGGGGAAAAATATACAAATCTAAATGAAAAACGAGTGTATATTAAATTCTTAATGCGAAAAAATCTTGGCCAGAGAGCAGATTTTGACACTATCACGCTTAAATACAGTTAGATCACAAAGATTGGAATACATCTTATATCGTGAGTCTAGGGTGCTTGAAAGGCATTCAAATATCGATAATGAAACATATCATACATGTATAGATTCGATTTTTGATCTATTATATCACATAATTCTAGTCGTTAATAATCGTAGAAGTCTAATTTGCGGCCTCGATTTCGAGCCATTAATCTACTTTTACATTCGAATTAATCGATATAATCGAGATTTCGTGTGTGAAAATTTCTAGAAATGATATAAATTCCGATTATCACATACTTCGAAAGAAGACTTCCCAGTAGCCCTCAGAATGAAAATTTGTAGAACGAAAATCTAAAGCAAATTGAGATGCAATTTACAATAACAAGATCTTTTGATGAAAGGCTTGCGAGAATTATAGTATATTTAAAAAAAACTGGAAATAGATTGATTAATTAAAAAAGAACATAATAAAATCAATTTAAGCGTATTTTATGGCATTTTAATCCTATAAATAAGTAATAATCTTTATAAAATCAAATAATATATTTCTGGATTAATTTATTAAATTTTAAAGATAGTCATAATGCACCATATCATACCTTTAACAAGTAGAGATTAAAATTTTAGTTAATATATTATAAATAAGTTCTTTGACACTATACTTTGTGCAAAAATAATAAAAGAAGGGCATGAACTTAACTGCAAATCAAATTGCCTAATAAG
>NW_028233237.1:0-16801 GCF_057557595.1 Rhyacophila brunnea
CTCTACTGTGTATGCACACACTAATGTCTTAAGCATATTTTCAGCGAATGGTTGCAAACCTGCGACATTGGTAGAATTTGTGGACTGCGTCTGAGTTGAAGTATTTAAGGATATAAATGTGTTCCAAACCAAATTAGCCCCTCCCACACCCTGAAGAACAAGCCACATAACAACTACTTGAATAATTGCATATCCGTTAATATATGGGACAATAGCTGCAATTCCGAGAGATGTCCTGATTGGAGTCCACATAGAAGACCACTTTTTACCAAGCATTTCTCCATCATGAGCTGTCTGCATTGTTCCTGCAATTAACGTATAGGCGAGCAATATTCCACCGACCAAAAGCACCAGCTCATTTAATTTCGCTATGCTTGAAGCTAGTGGGTCAACCCCTCCTCCAGGACCACCTGCGGCACTCACCAGTGAACCCAAATAATTGATTTAAGAATATCGCTACTGACCTTATCTGTAGCATCAGGCATTAAAGTGGCCTGACGCGAACGCCCATAGTTGGCATAAATATGGCTGCCAGTATAGCAATCCATGAAAAACGAGTAAGACGACCCATTAGTACCTCCACATAATACGCCCAAAATCGGGACCTCATTACTATTTGTAATCTAAACTAGGCACTATTGGCAAGCTTCTTTCTTAGAAAAATTGACTCGTGTGCTATTTGTGGATTATTTTGGTTAAATTCTAATTCTTACTATTTTATATGAATCAAATTTCTTCTCCTTGGCTTGTGCAGATTGACTGGCTTCTTTCTTACCACGCCAGAATGCCAGAATGGAGAACATCCGAGAGGCGGGCTATGCTTGCTTTGAATAGTTGCAAGATAATTCAAAGAAATTGATATATCTTACTTGGCATAGTATTAACTATTTACTTCTTTTGGTCCTACTCACATCTTTTATATTTCTTAAAACAACGCTTCCAATTCCAGCCCTTCCACACTTGGTTTTTTATGCCACAGGATGCCTTATTATTTCCTATATTGGGATGTGTTCTTTTTGGAACTATATATCAGTTAGAGAAATTAGCAGATTTAGGGCTTGGCAGGATCATCATTCTTTATGGTGGAAATGTGTTCGCCTTCCTTATACTGGACAACCAGATGGCCCACTTTATAGAACTATTCGCCTTTTGAACCTGAGCATTAACGTTATTCAAAACTCACACAATAGCAGTCAAACGTGGTAAACTTCGCATATTCCAATAAAAAACAATTAAGATGCCAATCTCCGATACTCGAAAACAGGTTCTTCAGGCTATATACACTCATGAGCTGACACGCAAAGAACGCCTCATCGCCGACCTTCTACCCCCTCAAGAGTCTATTGACTTTGTGTCTGGAGGCATCCACGCAACAGGCTTAGACCCATCTCTTATTGA
The DNA here is from genome assembly GCF_057557595.1 of Rhyacophila brunnea. Classification (NCBI taxonomy): domain Eukaryota; kingdom Metazoa; phylum Arthropoda; class Insecta; order Trichoptera; family Rhyacophilidae; genus Rhyacophila; species Rhyacophila brunnea. Next base: position 1,399 of record NW_028233237.1, read on the forward strand.
AGCCAGACAATGGTGGAGATATCGCGTCGTAAATGGGAATGACTCTGATGCAGCTCTTTTTGGCGGCCATGGTTTCTTTGGTTGGTGGAGCTCTCCTATTTTCAGATATGGATATACATCCATCAAAATTTTTGGATCTTTGGCGTGGTTCTTGGTGCCTTTATTGGCACTCTCTATTGGAGCACTCGTTTATATCCTACCAAATCGGCCAGACGCTTTACCGCCTCTTTATCTTACAATTATTATGCACATATTGGTTTCGTTCTTAGCCCTACTTGCCATTCTCGCTTTGGGCTACATTACTAGTGGCTTATTTACTAAAAAACTTAGCCATTTATGTTTGCGTCCAAGCCATTCATTTAACCTTTTACATTATTTTCTTATGGTTAACTATTTTTGTCCTGGCGGAAAAAAATTTAAGGAACAACTCATCATCAACTCTTCAAGCCTTATACCAATTTTTAATTCTGGCGGCGTTTCTACATTTGACTCCAAACTAAACGGCAAACACACCATTCAACCAATTATTATTTGATATAATGCAATCGCTTTATTCATATTTTAACTCACAACATTTATCTACTCGTGGCTTGCAAGGATTTAACACAGATACTAATGACCATAAGAATTGGCCAGCCTCTGATCACCCAAGTATTAGTCAACTGGATGATGTGTGCACCATCCTTGGCCCCACATTCATCTCGGCACTAGAGAAAAAAAAATCTCATCACTGATAATCTTGTAGATGATGCGCCAAAAAAAGCTCAATGTCTCTAAAATATTAGTCCCTTGCCCATTCATTTCTTTGGTATGCTCTAACAGCAGAAAGTTTTATATGCTATAGGGCCATAGCACTTTTTGATGGATAATTAATATTTATTGCATCTTTCAATAACACTTTGCGCTCCATCTCTATTAAATATTTTCTAGCCATTTCAATAGCTTTAGGCTTCCTATATTCATCAGATGTTTCATCAGTCCTGATGGCCTCTGCTAATTCTTTATGAACATCTCTACACTCTATTAAATTCTCAGCCACCATAGCATCCAATAAATATCTCCAAGTGACTATTATGTCTGAACGATACTCTCCTGAACTACCTCCCACAATCATCTTAAAAAAATTTATTATTTATCCACTCCTTAGCTTCGCTCCGTCCCATTTCATCGATTATTTTATTCACCCAAAAAGGTGCCGAATTTTTAAAAACTGTTATTTTCTTTTCATGCATAGATGCGGCTGAACTATTGATTTTTGCCCAAGCCAGTATCATCACTCCAGCCACTTTTGGACCATCTATCATGGAGTCAGCTATATCTAAAAATTTATCTTTCAAACTTTCTAAATGCAAAAAATTAGCAACTACATTTGCCTGGGTCGCAAGAGCTTTATCTGCGGTCCCACGCTCTCCGTCTATTCCTAGGTATTCTTTAACACCCGCCATTTTGCATTATTTCATTAATTAACTTTTTTACAAATGCCAGCTCATACCTATCCATAAATCTTTGTATTTTATGTTCAAACGCATTTACTATATTGGCTCTAATTTCTCCACCTAGGCCGTCTAACTCTCTTGACCTTTTAAACATTTCTTCTGTGGCTTTGGCACAATCACCAGAATTTATGTTCTGGATGTCACTCTTAGCACCGTATCTTTCTGAAACTCATCATTTCTTGAAAAACATTTTCCCAAAGATATGCCTGATATTCGCTATGACGATGCCTAGTTAATCTCATTTCATCAGCCAAAAACATAGTGACAGACGTTTTCTTAAGTGAAAATCCGCCATTCTCGTACATTAGCATTTCTTCATCTTTATACACCTCTATCGGAACAATTTGCCTAACACAATCAGCATCATGACTTCTTAATGCCATGGCCCACACCCTCTTCTGGAGATTTAGTATCATGTACCCATTTGACTATAACCATTTCCTAAACGCATTCTTTGGTGGACAAAATTAACATCAGCACCCAGGCTCAATAGCTTTCCTGATTAGCCCCCTGCCTCAGACAAGCGCATAGGATATACTGTGTTTTTGTACATGCATAAGGTTTTCTATGCCAATCAACACCGTTCAATTCCAAAAAGGCCTGTCTTTGCCCGAATTCCAAGAGCAATACGGCACGAAAGAACAATGCGAAGCAGCATTGGTTGCGATGCGCTGGCCAAAAGGCTGGGTTTGTCCTAAATGTGCATGTACGCGCTATGCTCCAACACACAATGGTCGCAAATTGTGGGAATGCTTAGACTGTGAATACCAATGCTCCTCGATTGCAGGCACGGTATTTGAGCACACCAAATTGTCACTGTCGATTTGGTTCTTGGGTATCTATCTAGTGAGCCAAAGCAAGAACGGTATCAGCGCTTTAGCGCTGAAACGTCAGTTGGGTATTGGCTATAAAGCTGCTTGGTTGATGAAGCACAAACTGCTGCAAACCATGTTTGAGCGTGAAGAAAATCGCAAGCTGGATGGGCGCGTCGAGCTCGATGATGCCTACCTGGGTGGGGAGTGTGAAGGTAAACGCGACGCGGTTCGCCTAACAAAACACCGTTTGTCGCAGCGGTGCAAACAGATACTCAGGGCAAACCGATGTTCATGCGTTTGTCGGCTGTAGCAGGATTTACCAACCAAGCTATTGAGCAATGGGCGAAGACCTGTTTAGCGCCTACGGCGCAAGTGGTATCGGATGGTTTGTGGTGCTTTGGGTTGCTGTAAAGACGGCAGGTGCCAGTCATCAAGTGACCGTTGTCAGCAGCGGTGGCAGTGGTCGTGATTCGGTCAAGCTGCCACAGTTTAAGTGGGTCAATACGATGCTGGGAAATCTGAAGATGTCGATAAATGGCACTTATCACTCGATTAGTCATCACAAATATGCGCACCGCTATTTGGCTGAGTTCGCGTATCGCTTCAACAGGCGCTATGATTTAACAACGATTTTGCCTCGACTATTGTTCGCTTTGGCGAACTTTAAAGCCCATGCCCTCTAACAAAACTGCGATTGTCTGAGGCAGGGGGCTAATCAGGATAGCTTTTTCAACTATTTTATTTCTTGAGGATGAGATTGCATACATCTCCAATGCCAATCCTAACGCGGAAATTGGCGTAGTTTTGCTTAGCTGCTTATTAACATCTAATCCTCTTGCAACCCATTCATCTAAGAAATCAACTGCTCCCACACCTTTCTTCTAATGATGTTATGTACCACACCATATACTCCAGAACTATCTGTTGGGGCGTAAGGATCCATCCCCAAATCATCTATGCAATAGAAAACTAGCTCCTTCCAGAAAGCACTTTTTTCTATTATTACTCCTGGTAAATAATTTATTAACGAATAATCATTAATGGAATTAATTCATTAAAGCGACCACCGCAAATATCAATATAGTCTTTTAAAATTCTTTTTGCTCACCTAACGAGCCTTTTCTTAGCACCGTTTTCAGACTTCTTATTTCTTTTTTGTTCATTACGTCACTGTACTTCATTAACCATACCTCATTATCGCAGTTCGTAGTCTAATTCGCAACGAACACCTTTATTCTTCAGGACTAGCAAATTGTACGTGACGCTCTCTCCACCCCCGCATATATGCCAAATACTCCTTGTTTTCTACAACCTCTAGACCATGACTATCAATCATCTTTAATACCTCTTCTTTACTCCAACGATATGTTATTAATTCTAAATTTTTTAAAACTGACTTAGCGACTGATATCCTCTTACTTTGCTCTCCTGACAATTCCAAAATAGGCTCAAATGTCAAAATTAACACACCGCACTTGTTCATCAGCTTACTCATTTCTTGGATTAATAAGTTTATATCTTGTGTGAATTCAGCCATGCCCGAGCATATAATCAAATCAAATCTTTTCATTGGTATAGCATTCACCTCACCTACTATATATTCAACTTTTGGAAAGTTTTGTGCACACAAATCGATCATACGACTTGATATATCTATGCCAGTAATGTTCAAAAATCCATTTTCTATTACTGCTGGAATATCTTGCCCAGTTCCTACCCCAACAATTAAACAAGAGCTTCTCTGTATTGCAAACCGCAACGCTTTTGCGGACTCCAATGGAGCATTCCACGCCGCCAAATGGTTTAGTCACTAAATCGTATACTGTTGATAGCTCATCATAATACTCTCTTGCTGTAGTTAAATGCTTAACCATATAAACTCTCCAATGCGAAACAGTCTGCATCTCGTCACTTAGGACCTCTTTTTAAATTAATCTAATAGTTCACGCCAATTAATTCTACGGCCAGCGCTAACACTTGTTGCAATTGGCACATCTTGGGTCAGTGTAGTGTTATTCGTTAAACGAATAATTGATACAATTTTACCGTTTGGCAACCTTACAATAACTGGCCTTGTTCCTAGCGCATCTGCTAATTTCTTGCCAACGTATGAGTAGTTGTGGTTCCAGTCACAACGTTTTTACCTGCTTTAAAATCGAAGTAATATATCCAGCTTTCACCACCTGCAATACATACACCAGTTTTTGGCGTATTTGTTACTACTGATAATGTGCCAAGGTCCAAGCTCATATCTACTGATACGCGCTCACCCAGTTGCCGTCCCAACAGTTAAATCTACATACCATCCATTTTTAGTATCCCAATCAACAACCTCTGGAGATGCAACATCTCTGGACCACCACACCACCTATAGTAACGTTGACATAACTTGTTGGACAAATGTTCCACTCGCTGTAGCATCTCTAATAGTTGGCAATGTGGCAGACACATTGTCATCTTTAATAGCGTATACAGTTTGAACTTGCGTTGTCGTAAGACTCTGACGCGGATATTAGCTTGCCAGTTACCAATATATATAACTCTCTTGCTATTAATTTCACCCAGTTCAGGATCTGTGGTTACAGCTTGGGGATTTCCATTTGGGTCTTTCAATTCTGCTAATTTCATTACTGATGCAGCATCTAAATCTCTCAAATCAAACCTCCACACATTTCCAAGCAAATCTCCAGCATACACCCAAGTTGATAGGTTTTCTTTGTCAGCATTATCTGTCCAAGCAGACATTTTTGTTAAGCCACTAGGCGCAGACGCAGTTCCGACTCCAGTAGATATTTTTGACAAAATTGCACCAGTCATCGCATCCAGAACGTACAAATATCCAATTCCATTTGAGTTATTATGTCCTGACGAAACCAAGACTACCCACTTTGTAGTTGCCCCCTTAGTAACTCTCGTGATAATTGGCTGTCCAAAACTCAAACCCATGCCAGCGTCTACCCACATTGCATAATGTAGCATCAGTACAAATATTCCACAATGATTTTGTGCTGATGGATCAGTCACGTCGAGCGCATAAAATCCTTTTCCACCTGCACCGAACCCACCCACTAATACGGTTTTCCATACTCCAGCACTATTCTTTACATCGCCTACTGTCGGAGTTCCATCTACATAGTATCTATGACCACCAGTGTTTCCATACCCACTATCTGCCAACCTCCACATATTTGGCATCACTTGAGGAGGTATGTAGGCCCACTTTTCAGTGCCAGTTGTAGCATCAATTGCGTGTAGCATTCCGTCATTTGCCCAAACATACAATGATGAGCTTCGAAGTGTGTTTTTGTATGTCAGATATCCAGCCCCGTTATTTCCCTTCTGATAATTGAACATAGGTTGCTTAACATAAATCGCTTCGGAATTTACAACATCACCTAATATTTGCGACCTAGCTCTAAATAGCTTTCGATTTAAAGGCTGAGCAGCAGCAGTCTCAATTTCTAAGTCTTTTCGTCCTCTCAGGTATGTTATCATGGCGTCTGATGTTGCGGCAGTTTTTTGAGCAGTCGTCCAACCACCTTCTTGCGTTAACGTAATATCTGACGTCGACACATCAAAGTATGCTTTTCTGTCGCTGTTAGTGCAGTTCCACCTGTAGTGGCACATCCTATTCCTGTACCAGTTGGGCAAAAATCTTTCAGCTTGTTTGTTGTTGCTGTTTCATCTCGCATGTAAATTCTGCGTTTATCAGAACCAGCTGTTGTATATGAAGTCGGTAACTTTACTGCATCTGTTGTCGCAGTGCTGGCTTTTATTGTTAAATTAGTATTCCAATCAGAACCGCTTAAAAAACGCCAGTGTTTAAGTCAATACTTTGACGAAAAACCTCTCCAGTCCAACTATTACCAATAAATCTAGAGCTAAATACATATCTATCACCAGATGTTACATTTGGATTTGATGGCGATGCTGCTGCACCTGAACCTGGATCTGAGGCAATCGTTGAGAATACTTTGCGCAAACTTGTTAACATTTTATCAGGATTGCTTGCTAAAAAATAACCAGCAGAGAATCCCACGTTTGTCGGGTCCTCCCACTCAGCATTACTTGTTACAGTTGCCCCATTTGCATCCACAGTTTTAAATGGATTTTTGTCGTTATTAATATCTTTAAATGATCCATATTTTGCCAACAAGTGTAGCTGCCTATTCGCGTAAGCAGTTCCACTAGATTCATCTACGTCAAACGCATAACTTGTCACTATTTGCTTAACCTTTCCAGGATTTGCTGCGTCTGGTCTAATATCGTTAGTGTGAGCCCAATACGCTGCGCCAACCAACAAGAACCCCGCATTTCCTGCTCCAGTCACATCAGTTGCCAACGTTGCTCTGTTTTCTAAGACACCAACAGCATTTGTCCAGGTGGTAGCGTTTAAGCCTTTTTCATCAACTGCAACGCACAGCATCGTTAGTTAATGCCTGTGTGTTTCCAGGTAGCTCCCTATCATCCAAAGTGTTCGTATCACCTACTGTTATCGTGTACGACTGCTGGCATGATGCCTGCATTGGAATCAGTCCAGGATGTTAGGACTGGAAAGCCGTCACGCATTGTAGTTTGTTATATTTGATACAGCTTTAGCTGTTGGTTGCAACCCATTAGGTATCGCAAACCCCTCGTAATACAATTCACCAATTGGATCGTATGTTTTATACCCACTAGTACTACCAAATTTATTAATGTAATTAAGCACGCCACTAATCCCATCTGTAGCAGACTCAGGATTCGCCACAAACACACTCCAGTTTCAGCATCCCACTCTTTTTTTGTGTTGGCCTGTTCTTCTCCTAACGTTGTAATCTCTTTAGCACCAGCATATTTCATTGGTGCACGTAACACCCCACCATATCTATTACGAGTATTATCTATCAAGTAACCCATGACACCGAATCTCATATTTAATGCATTTCTTTGTATCTCTCCTACAGGTTTATAATTTTCATCGCTGTGTTTCGCACACAAATCGTTTCTAGCCGCCCCCTCTGCACTATCACACACCCCTTACTGCTACTTCATAGGTTCCCAAATTAGCATTGTTTCCTGGTGATGCGCAACTACCTGTTGCTGACGTTCCAAAAAAAACTCTAGTGCCACAATTCGCTACTACTACGGTTGCATTTGCAAATGGAGTTACTAAATTCGGTGCAATATTCGTTCCAGATGACAATGTTCGACTTGGAAAGTTTGATGATGAGTTATAAAATGTGCTTGGTAAATTAGCACGCCCTGCAGAACAGTTAATGATGCAGTATCTGCTATTCTATTACCCCCCGTTAAATCCATATCTAAATGTATCTATGGCTGACATAGTAGCGTAATTTAAAAAATTACCACTGAATGCTGTTGTGCACGTTCGGTTTACACCTACTGCATCCGCTGACGAAGAAAAAATAATTATTTGTTGTACTATAGGTGTAACATTTGTTTGGATTAAAATACCCTAGATATACACTTGCTGGCGTATATGCAATCGATCTATATGCACTTCCAACTGTGGGGAACTCTACAGATAGATTAATTAATAAATTTGGTGGCATTGAAATATCACCAAACACTGGTTGGTTGGCAATGCTCACTTGTGACACTGCGTGTTGCAATGGTAGCATGGACAACACCACTACTACTGCCAATGATTTTATCTTCCTTAAAATACTCATACCGCACCTACTTATAATTATACGTCTGACTGAATTACGGTTTGCAACAAAGAAGACGTGTTCTTTGGACCATCCACTCGCACTAATACACTAAAATGTATTCTCGTAAATCCCATTAAAGTTACTTTTCCTGCACTTTTACTTGATGTTGTTGTTGCAGTTTGGTCCACTTGAGTGATGCAATCATTTGTAGTTGCATTCCATGCACAGTTGTTGCACACATTCTTTGTATCCACACTCCTCACTCTACTTTCCTGCAGCATCTGTGCCAAGGTCACGACTTTTTGCAATGTTAGCTGTCCAAAATGCATCCCATGTTTGATTAGCAGTTGGCTGTGTAAATGAAGCCGAATATCCACCCGCAGTGCAATTACTATCCAGTGTTCCACAGCCAAGCGCGTCAGTCCCTCCAGTGACTTTTGTTACTATCCATTGCCTTGCATCTTGAATACCTCTATCAGAAGATGCAACAGCAGATTGCTTGAATGACAAATTTCCTGCGCTAGTCATTGCAGTGTCAGTGCTTCTAATTAGACCAACTGCTGTGACCATCATTACAACAACAACGACAATCGTAATCCATAGTATTACCCCCTTTTGGGATGACCTGCTTTTAAAAAAATTTGCCTTATTCTTATTCATGTTTTCTATATACACTATGCGGCAGGAACTGTCCACACAGCGTTCCTAATCGGGACCGTAGATTCGTACACCCTATATCTATATCTATTCCAGTTTGCCATTGCGGATAGGTCAAAACTGCCGCCAGACCAAGCAGGTGCAGCCGTTGTAACAACATCTCTTTCCATTTCTGCGTTCCTTGATAATACAATAAAACGTATTGCCACCACTCTCGCCCAAGTTGCCGCATCTGTTGGTTCTGTAGTCACAAAGGCATCAGGCACACCATCATCTTCTTCACCTGTGCCAGTTCCGTCGTCCATTCCATACAATGCCTGGAACCTCACAATATTATCAGCTAGCAACGCACTACTTTCTCCACCTGTGCTTGAACGCTTCAGCCACAACTGATTATTTACCACACTAAAAGTTTGACGCTCCCACCTCCCTAAGTTTAACACTCTGGCGTCTGAAGTGTACCCATCAGTCGGATAAACATCAGTTAAATCTGAATTCCAAGGATATGTTGTTGACGTGGCATGTTGCACTTCTTCATTAGCTGGCACCGTGCCAGTTATTTGATGTACTGACGCGTCTTTTCCTGCCTCTGCATACAGCAATAAATCACCACTTGCCATACCGTATGTATTACTTACTTGCACAGTATTAGTAGTTGCTAATTTTGTATTCAAAAGCTTTAGTGGAACCATGTTCGCATTTGAAGTTGACCACATTAATCTTAACTTCACGTTATCTCCATCTTGCTCAATCAATGCTGGTGCCATAACCTCCTGATGTAAAAGGGTTGTGATAATTAATTATACTTCCAATAAATGTCACATCATTAAGCCCAAACCCAGTTTTCTTAATTCCTTGGTCTATTAATTGCGATGCGAGCAACCCATTATATTGAGCTCCCTGATTTCCCTGGCTTGTTCTTCTTATTTTTTCAGTTTGAATTTGAGTCTCGCCAATCACCAAGAGAGCTGTCATGGTAATAACCAATGTGACTAATAATTCTACTAGTGTAAATCCTTTGCTCTTGTTTTTCATCTTAGTTTGCTACCGTTGTTAACGTCACGACTCTTCTCATTGGCTCACCAGACTGCTGCCACCCAACCGTTACTTGGGCATCCGTCCGTCCCGTTCCATTTGCTGTCAAAGCAATGGCCAACGACCCACCTGGAAGTGCTGCCGCTATTTTGTTTGCTAGCGCTACTTTTGGCGCATATGTTGAGGCTGTCGTATATGACGATATATTTACTTTATCTGCCCACAACCTACCTGCCACTTCTTGCGCATAGAAACTTGCATCAGCTCTAAATTTTGATTCAGCTGTTTGTTTTATTATCACTCCATTGAGTTCCATGATTCCTAATACACCAACCAGGAATATAGCCACTGATATTAAAGCTTCTATTAAAAAACTACCTTTTTGTTTTTTTATGTTTAATCGCATGCTTTTGCGTCTCCAGATGTAGCGCTCAAGCTGCACATTTTTATCCTTCCAGCATCTGATATTTGCACCATTAGTTTATGTGCGTTAGATCCCAACTTGGGAGCGTCTAACGTTATTCCCACCACACTTTCGGATGCATCTGCATTCGGGGCCATGAAGCCAGAACCATTAAATCCAACTGTATGTGCACCATCATCTGCACTATCAACTGCCACCAATGATACATTTCCAGTTACATCAGCCAACCTACCAGTTTGTATAGTTTTTGGATCAACCGTTGCCGAAGGAGATATATCACACTTACCTATTGGAGATGATAAACTTACTACCCAAAATTTTGCATCAGATCCAAGTGTGCAGCCTGATGTTAAAGATGATGTCAAGAAAAAATACACTCTTGCGTTTCTTTTCATCGCCTCTGACTTCGCCAACTGAACACCTGACAGCACACTATCTGCAGACGACCTGAGTTGTGCATTTTGCCACATATCTCTTAAGCTTGGAATGCTGAAGGCGACCATGGCCAAGAAGATGGTTACAGTGACCATCATCTCTACCAGTGTAAAACCTTCGCTACGCGCTTTCATATTACTCCTAACATCCAGACGGAGATGCTCTCCAACATGTTGTCGACGTTGACCAACCAGTTGGAGCTGCTGATGTGGCCTTTACATTGTCTTGGTCAACTGTGAATGTGAATCCAGACATACTACCAGCACCTGTGGCTGTCACTGTATATGTCGTAGCAGCAAGATTTGAGCAAGCGAACGTGAAATTACTTGTGTTTGTTGGCAATGCCGTAGATGTTCCTGCCACACATGCTCCGACAAATGTCCTGTTGTCCATATACGACTGCTCTAATTTCATACGCTGTCCAGTTAACAGTGCATGAGCTTCAGCAACTTTACCCTGTTGGACATAGCGTCTATACGATGGCAATGCCAGAGCACTTAACACTCCGATAATAATCAACACTATCATCACTTCTATAAGAGTGAAGCCTTTTTCTTTTCTTAATTGTTTCATGAGACCACCAGATAATATATCTTTTATTATCCAAAATTAGCCTCTAAGTCAATCTATTTTCCGTTTTCACTCCATTTGAGTTAAAACTCAGTATTGTATTCTCTCGCTTTTAAGCTTCCTGTATGTAGCCCCTCTTGCACACATAAATCACAGACTACCGCATCATCATTTAACTCTAAAAACATTTGGGCGTCCTCAGCGACTTTAATATATAGCAAATCGTAATTTGATGCATACTGACCACATAATACTTTATTCTTTTTATCAAAAAATGTCGCACAACCCATAGCCTGCGATTGCATTTGCATAGTGTTTTTAAACTTTTTATTACATATTGCACATATTATTCCAGCCCCACGAATCATTTTTAATTCCTCCACAATTCATGCCAGTATATCAGAAAATGTGCTAAAATAATCGCATGACTATTCAAACTCCACACCAAATACTTTTTCAAGAGTCCTTAAAACTCAATCTTCCTACGTCTATATTTGATCAGTTGGTTCTACATTATTCTCAATTAAATCGCAAATACCATAACTTATACCACTTAGTTTCTGTTCTTCATGAGGCATCATTTGCTGAACCATATCTTACAAAATTTGAATTCGATTCTCTTAGACTCGCGCTTTGGTTTCATGACATTATTCAACAGGGCCCACTCAAAAGTTTCCTATCTGATGAGGAACTTTCATCTGCATGGATGGTGAAATCTTGCACTGGACGGTTTCATGCCGATGTAATTTCCCAAGCATCCAATCTCATTGACCTCACTGGAAGGCATGTTTCTACAAATGGAATATTGTCTAATCTTGAAGGCATCATGATTTGCTGTGATTTAAGCATTCTTGGTCAATCTACTGAACTGTATCGTCAGTACGCTTCGCAGATTCGAGATGAATATGCATATTTAACCAATCAAGTCTATGTCCCAGGACGGCTCAAGGTTCTTCGTAGTTTATTAATTAAAGCTCAAAACGACTCTCTATTTCCTCATCCGCGATGGAGTGCGCTTTACACAGAGCCATCAATTCGCAATATTAATAATGAAATAGACGCTTTATCCAACATTAAGGATTATTAATATGGGAATGTTTGACACTTTTTATGCCAATTGGCGAGGTAAACGACTAGAGATTCAGCATAAGGATTTTGAATGCAGTCTCCGCTCATGGCGCCTTGGTGATAAAATCGATGGTTCTCAGTTCGGAATTGGCGGTTTTATTTCAGGTTTCCAGTCCGAAATCAATCACCTGCCGAAGTATGATGAAAACGCACGTGATGCTTATGGAGATACGAGATTTTTTGTTGGCATCCTGCATAACGGATATTGGATAGACTATGCCGTTACGCCAACTTTTAAGTCGGCTGAGGCTGTTCTGTCTGAGCTTACAATAGCTTATGCCAATCCAGCTAGAATTTCACTCGCATGGCAAAGCATTAATACGCTCCACAGCAATGACAACGAGAGTTTGTCTAATAATTTATTAGTATTGCAAGATTTTCATAGTGCATTTCAGTCTAAACACGCTAAAGTAAATAAAAACAGTCTTGGCTTCGCTTTGCGTGGACGCAACACTATTCCAAAAAAAGACCTTACTGTGAAAAATCTTGTGCTAAAAATTTCTGATTTATTTACAGCTTGGCGTGATCCGAAAAACAAACCTTCCGATTACACATACTGGAAAAAAGAATTTACTTTACAACAATCATTTTATTTTTACGATGGTCCTGACTATCCAGCAAAAACCACTGTTACTAATACAGATGCAGTGCTTATTACACATTTAAATAACCTTAATTTGCTATTTTTCCAGGCATTACAATCTGAGGATCCTACCTGGTCAAGCAAACTTAGTTCTAATTTTTTATCAGCGCTTGAAACTGAGCTTCCTATTTTACAAAAAACCTATTGGGGTAGTATGGCCTGGTTAAATTTGCGTACTTCGATGCCTCATTTACCACTTTTCCCGTCTGAAAAATCAGTAGCTTACAATTTTCACACAAGCACTACAGCCTGGCTTCACTTTGTCGAAGTTCTGGGCGTTGATGAGGACTGGCTAATTGATGCGGCCACTAACGTTCCATCAATTTTAGATATTTCTCAACAACCATTTCCTGCATTCACTCTTCCATCGCATTATGAGACGGCTCTGGATACCTTATTTAACGGCATGGACCTTGGAGCCGTTATTAATGTACCTGACAATAACGGTATTTACCCCATTCACCACGCGATACATGGATGTTCTCATTATGAATCTTCTCATATTCGCTCTGCTTTAAAAAATGTCGATCTATGTTTATTTCATGGAGCCAATCATCTCCAACTAGATCCAGATGGAAATACACCACTAATGTGGCTTGCTGAACATTGCCAAAGAACAAACGATTCATGGCTATGGGATAAAAACGATTATCGTCAAAAACACCATGGTGGCTATGAAACACTTGAAAAACTTATCAATCAACACTCATTTTTACATGTAAATAAAAACGGCAAGACATTGCATGAATTATGGCAAAAAACTGTGCCTAATGATCTTTTAGTCGCTGAAGAGCGTAAAAAAATCTTACTTTCCATTAACGACTCATCAGACAGCCATACTGCTGCTAAGGTTAACGCACTTTAATCGAATTACTATCAGTAGCAGCCAGATAATCCATCTGGCTGCTACTGATTTCATCCATTAACCAACCTTTACTTTTGCAAAGACACTTTTAAATCTTGTTCAACGTCAGCATCACTCATAAGCCAGTTCGCCTCTGCTCTAGGCTTTCCAGTATGGTCTTCTGAAAAATAAAAAATTCTCACCTTTTCTGGCGCAACGCCATTCTCAACTAAATACTTTTTCACTGCATAAGCTCTTTCAAACGCCAGTCCTCGACGCACACTATACGCCACATTAATATTTCCAGAGTATCCTTTAGTATGCACTTTTACTGAGTTCGCACTGAACTTTTCAATCTGTGCACGTAAATCTATTTTTGCTGCTTCTGTTAACTCAACTCCACCTTTTTTAAAGTCTAATGATGCCAAGTGACTATCTAACTTCAATACCAATGTTGGCTGAGCACTAACTTCACCACCTTTTTTTACCACCTTCTCTAACTCTGGTTCCATTGCCACTATACTTTCCCCAGAAATCTGGGCTTGACTCTTTACATTTACATATTGCGATAATGCGTAACTTCCCAAAAATGCGCTAATTACAATTGGCACTCCAGCACCCAGTAGTATGGCTTGTTTTGAAATTGTTTTAAGCTTAAATGTGTTAGCGAGATTCATGCATATCCTTTTTTAAAATACTGACTAAAAATTAAATGAAAAGCCATCTTGTTTAAAACGTTAACACCTGTCAAATTTTTTATGCTATAATCTTCATTCAATTTACAAATTTAATTTAATGGCAAAAGCACTTTTTTCTACACCAAAGCAAGTTCCAGTTCGCGACAAAGTGTCGCCAACTGCTACTGCTCCATATGAAGATTGGCATACAACAAAAACACAACAGCAACAAGAAATTGATACACGAGTCGCCAAACACTCCTCCAAACGCCTTACTTTTTCATCTAATGAAACCTTACGCAGCGGAGAACACTCTAAGAGCGATGCCGTCACTACTAGCAAACCAATTAATATGCCACAAACACACAAAGCTAAGCCTGCATTTACCATTTCTACCGAGAAAGCTGACGCCTTTAATGCACGGTGCCGCCTACTATCAATCGACCAGCCACGTGATATCGCTCAGGTTTATAGTCTAATTAACCTAATGCACCTAGAGTCAGAAATGTCTTTTATGAATTTCGGTGACACATTGCAACATTCTGTAAGCACAACGAACTCAGAGCTTCTAGCATGGGGACATGCCCACATTACATCCCCTCTTACCGAAAAAATGATTCGAGCTACTAATGCATGTCAAGATTTTTATACCAGCATTTCTCCAAAGCAATCTAAGCCAGTTTGGAAGTTTTGGGCAAAGCCATCCGTTGAACAAAGCTCAGAAAGCTACAAAGATGCACTCATTACTGTCGAAGCACACATAGAAATATTCACTGACTCACTTAAATCTGAAAAGCCTGCATTCGCAAAATCCTATATGCTTTTGGATCGCATTCTTAATGATACAGGTTTACTCTTAACACAACTTAAACTTCACTCAGCCGCACTTAACTTAAGGCTTGAAGATCTAGAACACGAGAAAGATTCTTTTGCTGTAAAGTTTGCACACAAAGTAAATGAGGCTCGAGACACTATGTTAGCGAAACGTGACAGCTTTCTTCTTATGGCCAGCACCTTAGAGC
>NW_028233238.1:0-16755 GCF_057557595.1 Rhyacophila brunnea
TATGTAAACCTTTTCTAAGTTATTCGGCATTTATATCCTAAAAAACATTTCAATTATAGTTATAATTTTTTTAGCAAAAAATAATTACTATTTAACTTTATAGAATTTGGCTTTATCAAGAAAATGTGATTTTTATATTTTATACTGAGTTTGGAAAATTTTAAACTTAACGGTAAATACATTTATAAAGATAATTTTTTTTCGCTTATAGAAAATTGATTTCTTTTCAAATAAAATACTTATTTGATAATAAACTATATAGAATCGAGGAAGACACTTGAACTAATAGGTCTTGAGAGAAAATGTTGAGGTGCGAAGAAATTACAACCAAATCCGTTCTATAGAACAATCTAAAGTTTTTAATGAACAATTATAAAAAGTTAAAAATTAATTAATACAAAACTTATAACATTAAGTATGCTTGAATATTTAATTAGTTATCTTAAATTAATGTATATATTGTAAAATATAAAATGCCTGCCTCCGATAGAACATCAATATAATTGTATAACTTAATGTATATTTTTACTTTGAAATTGTGAATATGAAAAGAATAAAAAATTTAAACACTTTTTTTGTGTTTATAAAGTTTAGAAGCTAAACCAACTTTTTATGCTATAGAAAATGCACAATACAGCAATAATGTGTATATATGGATCTAATAACACAGATAAAAACATATTAGACAAATTTGCAGTGCATAAAGAACTAAAATTTCAAATTTTTACTATATGAACATGAAATATTCAGTTTTCCCCTGAATTCTAACACTGGTTAAGTTTATAGCAGTTAAGAAAAATATATTGTCAAATAGTATAGAGATTATGCTTAAATGAATACATAAATCCATAATTTACATATTTCCAATTCTTTTATAGAATTTGATGCGAAAAAGTGGTTTATAAACCCTATTTAGCAAAATTGCAAAAAAAATAGAGTTTAGAATGACACAAATTTAATGATGAATGTGTGTAGATCAATATCAAATTTAGTCATTTAAATTATTTTTATAAAAATTTCGTTTTTATAGTTTATAGAAATAATAAGCTTATTGAAATATTGATGCTCTATTTTTTGCTATGAACTGGTACAAATAATAAATGTTGGTTTCAAAAACACAAAAGATTTTTTAAATCATATTTGATAATATTTCGGTGATAGAAGGACGACTGGGAACAAAAATCAAAAAAACTTTGGTTATATGATAATTTGTCGATTTCTAATTGAATAAGTAGACTATGAGATGATGAAACATGTATTCAGAGAAAACAAAGCAGATTTTTCTTTCTTTCTTTGCATAAAATTTTATATTATAGCGTGGGAATTCAATTATTGCAAAAATTTAGAACATTAAAAATTAAAATAATCCACAGTGTATTTTTTTATGAATTTATTTGATAGAATTTTGATGATTTAGGGAACAAACATTCACGTTTTAAATTTAGAAAAACTATTTATATCTCTGGGTTTTTTTATCCAGTACTAGATGTTTATAAATTTTGTGTCACTTTAAAGAATATTCAGAGCTTAAATTACTCGTATAAATGCTTTTTACTACTAAAATTGTCATTATTCATACCTTTTAAATATAAAAAATTTTTAAAGACGTAGTACATATATTTTTTAAGTCCTAAAGACGATTTATATTTTAAATATAGGCTTTTTCTATTTGTATTAATGTCCATATGATGTGAAAAAAAATATATAGTTTTTATATATTCATAGAGTCTATTACTTAACAAATATTTTTCTTTAGGGCTAATTAACCACGGATATATCATTAATTTATCGAAAATCGACTTATTCTGTTAATCCATCATGTCTAAGCTGTATAATTATTTTTCTATAGACCTAAAAATCAAATATGAATTATGTAATTATTTTTGGATTTCGATAAACTGTACATTAGGTTTATTCATGTAGTCTGAGCTTTATAATTATTTGTTAATAGATCTGAAAACCAAATATGGATTTTGTATTTATTTATGGATTTCATAAACTATATATGTGGTTTATTCATGTAGTCTAAGCTTTATAATTATTGTGAGGCTGTGTTAAAAACGTTGTATGGTTCATGATTTTATTTATGTAATTGATAAGCCACAAGTTGAAATATGATACAAATATATTAATAACATTTATCAGAGTTTTATTAAAATTATTTCGTTTTTTTTTTTACCAAACTGCCTTCATGTGTCTTAAACATGGTGGAACAAAAAAAAGTTTACTGAAGCTTTGTGGGTTTTTATGATTATAATAAAGATAACAGAGGATTTGAAATCATAGTCAATTTTACACCGATGAAATTTAAAGTAATTTTGGTACAAAAGCATATATATATAAAATTAAGTAAGTACAGTGCGATTAGAACTGGTGGTATATCGAATTATGCGTTTTTTAGAACAACTAAGCAAAATAAAGGGTTTTAAATATGCGTACTTAAAATTAAAAAACCATAATTGGATTGAAACTTATATTTTACAAAAAATCATCTTATTTTAAATATTTTAAAACACCACTTCTATTCAATTGCATACATATAATGACAATCTATTTTTATTACACTAGATACCTTCCAAATTTTTTACTTCACAACTGTTTATTTTATCCAAAAAATTTCCTGTATATTAAAGCCAAAACACCCAGCTTATCTAAAATGATGAAAATGCATGTTAATATAAAAATAGAAAATCCAAGATTAACCAAAAATATTTCTCTTTTCGCCTTTTCTTTCCCCACGTTTATGCTTTTTCTAGCCTGATCGATTTCTTTTTGTAATTGTTTACTTGTATAATTTAAACCCTTGAGTTTTACTGTTGATTTTTCAAGCTTTGATGTATTGTCCACCGCTTTGGTAACTTGTCTTGAAACCATTTTCACTGTTTCTTCTAAATCCTGATAATCATTTCTTTTTGGTTGTACTTTATTGCCTAAATTATTTTCATTTTCTTTTCTAATTTTTTCTATATTATTTCTTGCCGTCTGTACGGATCTTAATAGTTCGTGCCGCCAATTTTTTATGGACATGGCCTGGTCTTCTGTATATTCATCTCTTTCATATAAAAAAAGTTCATATTTGTGTATTTTCGAATATGCTTCAGAAAGATATACTTTTAGTTCCTTTTCTGTTTCTATTACGGGAGGCTTTATATATTCCTCAATCTCAGCTTTGTCTACCATAAGTCAAATCGGGGTCCTTCTTAAACATTCATTACATAGAATTTGACATTCGAGGATTCGAAACATGAGAAATACCATGCTGATAAAGAATTAAAAATAATATTATTTAAATTGTAAATTGCGATTTGAAAAATATAAAAACTAGTTTAGGCAAGTTGTGTTTATGATTTCATAAATGTTCTTTGTGTTTATAATTTCATAAAAAATTATTGTGTGGAAAATTCAAAAAAAGTTTATTATGTTGGTAATTTCAATGGAAATCTATTACAATATGTGTTCAGATATTTATTTTGAAAAAATTTCTGAATATTATATGTAAAAACAATAACAAAGATTATTAGAATCTATTTTCAATGAATTAAATTCTGTTCGTATAAGAAGAATTAACTGTGAAATTTTATTTATCATTGCGAACTAAATTTGCTATTTATTGTCTTGATTTAAAATTTTTATAATCTTAAAATCGATATAAACTCCTTAAATAAAAATGATAATTATTTACGATGTTTCTGGTTTAGTTTCAAGATAATAAAGCATCAAAGTCACATAAATATATTTTATTGATCACAGGCTCATGTCTATTTCATGTGCTAAGAAAATCAAATATTAAATCAATATTACCCATGGTTTTATAGTTTCCACCCCAAACAACTTTATTTTATTCATTTTTGCCTTTTTTTATTTTATAAATTAAAATATTTCCCTTATAAAAAATAAAAAATATTTTTTAGAAAGCCAATTTCAAAGTAAATAAACCCGAAAACCTTATTATATAATAATAAATCATATATGAAATGTTTCATTGGGGATTAAATCTATGATAAACATGCTCTTTTACTTTTTTATTTAAAAATTCATATTATAATTTTATGGTAAATGTGCGCGATGTATTTAAAGAAAGAATTGGAATTTAAAAAAGTAGTGTTGAATTTAAAGAAAAATTACAGCTTTTAAAAGTTTTACCTAAGTTAAAACATGGAAAAATAGTATGTAATGTAATTTTTATATCTACGATTATATAAATAGGGTTTAGGTATTATATACACATTTTATGTCAAATTTCACAAAAAAAAAGATGTGTTTTTGGGGGTAAAATAAAGTCTATATGCCGTAAAACGAAACACGATGCCGAATATATATCCACCACTAGTATATCTATGAAACGTAACATCCAAAACTTCGCCTTCTTAAAATATTTGCGCTATATATGGCTGTATAATTTTTAACCTTTAACCAGGTATCGAAGTAACTCTTAAAAATACACTATGCCACAGGTATATGTTATATTTGCAATTTCAATGTTACTATTGATCTCTAATGTCATAAATAAAAAATACACGCTAAAATCTTTATTCTTGTTCCTAAAAAAATCCCATTTCTGTTATTTAACAAAAACTATTATTACCTTTATTTTTTTATGATTTAGATCAAATGAATTTTATTTTAAAAAAGTAAGTATTTATATTTCAACGCTAATTAAGTCAACCACAAACCTTCATGCATAAAAATAATTTTTACGAATAATTAGTGTTTATTTGGATGTTTGATAAAATCTTAAACATAAAATTTTCCTGAAATAAACCCTTTTAAATTCCATGTGCATAAAATATAGAAAAATCATTACTAAAATCGATACAAATTTTATTTTTGAGTTTTATTTATGAATATTTTTTTTTATTCCTTTTACAATTAAACTTTAAACTGTCAAAAATTGTAATATTTTATAGGCTAGATAATCATCACAATTCATCAATAAAATCTAATATTTTATTTATTTATGAGTATATTTTTTTTTATCGATTTTGTTTATTTAGACGTGTTCAGCGTGTTGGGAATATTGCACAACCCCTTGATGCATCTTTTGACACCTTCCCCTGATCAATCTTCATCAACTTCTCCTTCTCTCAAATGAGATGAGTTCAAGTGTCTTGCAATGTGTGAGAGCTTGTATGTATGCTTCTACTTCGTCTAGGATTTTTAACTCCTTAACATATTTTTTATGATATTTTGTGACAACCCATCCCAAGTCATCACATATGGTATTATTCTTGTTTTACATTTGTAAATTATACCAAGTTAATTCGCCAAGATTCATACTTCCTATATTTTTCATTCTCAACTTCAGCTAAGTTATCAAGGCTAGTTTTACCTTGTTCAATCAGCGTAATCATATTTTCTTTTTTATAGTATAGAAAATATCAGGTGTATTTTTTTATACTAAAATATCTGTTTTTATTCGGGTATCAACTTTTATTTCTGCATTTTCGTTTTTGCAGATCTCTTGTACTGAGTGAGTTCTGATCTTTTTGGTTTTCACGAAGTTGTATCGTCTTGATAGGAGGGAATAAAGAAATCCTACGATTTCATTGTGTCTTCGCGTGTAATCATGCCCTAATATTTTCTTGCATCATGTTTTAAGGCGATCAATTGTTTTCATAGCTTCGTTACAATGTGGACATTTTATCCTCTCACCGAAAAACACATTTCTGTCTTGTATAAAACAGAATTTTTCTTCTTCACTTGGTTTAATGTCGCCATCTTTTATCCATCTTGATAATCCAACAATATCAACCATATAATTTTTCTTAGCCTAAAAAAGTTTTTAGTTTAGTGGTTTTTTTTTATTTTACACAATAGACTTTCTTGCTGCTTTTTCTCCAGTGTTTTGGAGTCGGTGATATTAACATGATATTTATTTTTAAGATATTCTTCAACTAGTAAATGATGTGTCTTGTTATTTTTTTCTACTTTTAGAATTGCAGCCCTCCTCGTTGAGCTGTTTTTATTGTTTTCAAGCAGATTTTTTTTAGCTGGTAGATCATTTTCTCGGCTTAAAATTTGCTATTACATAGCCCATATCCTAGTTAATTTCTCTATATATAATCTTTGTTTATTACTAGGCTGGAGGTGAATGGAAAATTCGTTTAAAATATCTCTTATCTTATCATCAAGTCTAATGTATTCTTCTGGTTCTAATTTTAATACACCTTATGGTAGATTTTGAGTGATGTTGCATGTTCATTAATGGCTTTAAATAAATTCCCAGCATTAAGTTTAGTCTTACATAAATTTCTTATTCGATTTAGTATTTGTTTTGCAATTATATCAATAGTTTCATGCTTTAGCTCCGATTTGCATTTCATAATTACCCCAAGATATTTTTAGGCTGCCGGGCCTTCATTAAATGTTGCTACATCTGCACATATTTCATGGTTAGTGGTTGATTTGTTTTTGTTTATTTCAAGGCCTACTGCATTAAAGAAGGTAAATGTTTCGTCCGTCATGAGTTTAAGTGTTTCAGGAGTTTTTGATATTAATTTGAGGTCATCTATGAAGAGTAGGTGATTTGTTGTATAGGAGTTTTCATCATTCAGTACACTCACCCCTGGAAAGCGTTCATTGAATTTTCTGCTTAAGGGGTCAATACATAGAACGAATAAATAAGGTGACAGACTATCTCCCGTAGTATTCCTTTTTTTATTCTTTTATTCATGATTTCTTCTCCATTTAACCTTAACGATATACTCCATTTACTTGTAATCTTTCTATGAAGGATGTTATTCATGCTGATAGATTCAAATTTTCAATACATGCATGTAGGTAGTTATGTTCTAGTGAGTCAAACGTCTCTTTTACATCAATCCACGTTGTATATAAATTATTTCCATGCTCTTTATTTATTGCAATATTGATAAGAGCTTGTTCTTTTGCTCCTTAAACGCGCCTAATTGTTCCTAATTGATTTTATGCATTCAATTCATTTGTCTACACTTCATACTGAATGATTTTTGAAACCGCTTTTATCGTTAATTTATATAAATTAGACATACATGTTATTGATCTAAATTCATTTCATATCTTGACATCTTCTTTTGGTATAAGGTATGTAGAGCCTGAGTAAAACCATTCTTCCTGGTTTTGATTTTCTAAACATTCATCTGATATGATCTGATATATATTTATGAAGACTCGTCATTTTTTTAATGAAGAAATTAAAGATTCCATCTGGTCCAGCAGCTTTCCAGTTTGGCAGTGATTTTATTATATTATCAAATTCAATCATTGTTATGAAGCAAATTTTTTCCTGTTTAGGACAAATAGAAATGGGCATAGGTAATCGTTATTATCTTTTTTGTTGTTATTTTCCGCATCTTTTCCTCACATTTTCATCCTAAAATTTTTTATTTGTTCACATGAATTTTCGATTGTATGCTATTGTTTTGAGTCAATCTTTTTTATAACGGTCTTCTTTAAAGTTCAAAGCAGTTATTTTTCTGGTAAATTCGCATCTTTTTTTGTACAGCTCTATTTTTTTCTTTAATATTCTGATATTTTCTGCATAAACATTTACTATCGTTTTAAGATGATCATCTATGTCTAGGTTCATTCTTCCTGATCGCATCATTTTTCTTTATTTTTTTACTTCTTCTTCTTTAACTTCACTGCGTTTAAATTTATGTAATTCTAATCCATCTCTTATTCTTTACATAAGCTCTATTTTTTTTAAAATATTTAGTTGTCTTCTTTCGGTTTTGTTGTGAGGCGTTTGTAAGTCTGTTGTGCGGTTTGTAGAAATACTACAACATCGGATATATTCTTGGGATTATAGGTGGACGTAATTTTCCCCATTATCATATTAATAGTTTGAAGAATATTAGAGTCAACATTGTAGCATTGAATTTTTCTTGTCCTTTCAAATTCAAAGATGTTTGCCTTTTTTAACTTTCGTAAATTTCATTAAATTCCCGACTACATAAGTCAACTCAACTATACTCTTCCATTTTCAAAATGTGTCGGATCACTTAATTTTGCTCTTTTTGTGTTTTTGATGTTTTCGGCATAAAATCGTTTGACAGCCGACTTTCTTCCATTTTCGTGTATTAATATTCTCATCACTCTTCTTTTGAGTTCCTGTTGGGACAAGTTACATAGGAATATTCCGTTGTAATATTTTTGTGTTTCATCATCCGAAGCGTGGCATACGATAGAAGCGTATTAGTATTGCGCACAAGCCTCCTGAACCCATTCATCCGAAGAAGATTCTGTTGACGTGAAAATCGATTCTAATGTCAGATGTCTTTGTGAAGTTTTCAAGGAGGTTTGCGCATGTTTCATTGCAAACACATCTTTTTTCTCGGTTACAGCCTCAGTTTCGCATGTTTTGTCTTTGTAGTGCTCTGCTTCTGATTTTTCAGATAAAATCCAATATATAATAATTTACACGTAAAATGGTACCATTATTTATAATAAAACATACAATAGATGGTAAAATTATAATATAAATATTTTTCCATAAACTGAAATATGTTTATGAATAGGTTTTTTTTGCGAATACAGAAAAAATAAAGAAAAATCGTTTAAAAAGATACTAATATGCGTCAAGTACAATTACTTACGTATTTAGATCATACAAATATAACACGGTTATTTTTATTATTTTATTCAGTATTTATTTAATCAACAATCTAAACATTTTATTTATGCCTCTAGCTCATATAATTTTATACAACATCTTGTTACTAATGGTTTGATATTTATTCATTGGTGTAAAAACGATTTAAATAAGTTCATCTAAAAACTCTAGTCTTTCCCGCATATTTGAAGCACCTCTATCATACCATAATGACTTTAAATACTTACACTCTTTTATGGGAAACGACTAATCTACTTCAACACTACTTTAAAGGGCTTTTACATTTTTTTCCCTAAACCTTGGGACTTCCTACCGGTGTTCGCTGTATAACTTTGCAGCTAAGAGGTATTAATTACCATTTTGGCAATTTATGTTTGTCTTTGAATGTGAACGATATAAAAATAATAATAATCTATAGTGAATATAATGACTCGTGCATTTTTGCCTCTAAATCAGTGCCACTTTAAAATGATAAATAAATTTTGAACTGCATTTCGTCATAATATTTCATAATTATAAGCAGATATTTCTTGTGATATAGTTAGAATTAGTAACAAAAATTTCGTAAATATATGGTACTTTGCTTTATTTAAAATACAATTTTTGTTACAAACAATATTTTTTCTTACTTTTCATTAGCTATTGATACAAATCGAAATAAATTCTTTTAATTTATCTAATAAAGTTAGAAATACAATAAAAATGTTCAACTATGTTAAAAATTAAATTATGGATAGAATTGCAATTTAAAGCGTCAATACAAATTAGAATCTATTTAAACATGTATTTTCAGATATAAATAACCAGCCTGTGATGAAAAAATTGGTATTTATAAAAATATATATAATTATAGTTTAAAGATAAAAGAGAGCTAGATTATTTTTATTTACGGGCTAAATTTAAAGTCGCAATTTTAGTTTTTGTTCACAGACACAGCTTGCTTGATTCTCTGTAAGCACAGCGTATTTATACTTTCGGCTATCTAATCCACTATAAAGTCTTCTTAAATACCCATCCTTCTTTCGAGACCTATAAATTCAAGGGTTTTTCTCAATCCCAAAGTTTGTATATATGCCTCAACCTGGGTCGCTGACTCTCAGTTCCTTCAGGTACCTTCTATGATATTGTGTCACAATACCGTCACGTGTTATAACATATGGGATAATTTGTGTCTTGCACTTGTATTTTAATATCAGCTCAGATGCTAGCAAGTCATGTTTTCTCAATTTTGCGTTTTAAACTATGTTTATATTGTCAATACTTGTCACGCCAATTTCGATTAGAGTGATGCAGTTCTTATTGTTATCATATACAAAACTATCAGGTCTGTCGTTCGATAATTTATTGTTTGCTTTAATTATTGTATCTACTTTGATCTCCGCACATTCCTTTTCTATTATTTCTTGTACAGAGTGTCTACGGATTTTCTTGTTTTTTTTTTAAATTATATTTTCTCGCCACCATAAAGTGAAGATATCTTACTATCTTATCGTTTCTTCTTGTATAGTCATGACCAAGTATTTTTTTACATCTACTTGCGTAGTGGTCGAAAGTCTTAATTGAGTCGTTTCAGTGCGGACATCTTGATCTTTCTCTAAAGAAAATGTTTCTATCCTGGATAAAACAGAATCTCGCATCTTCTAATGATCTGATTTTCATATCGTAGTCACTTTGAGGATCCTAATGTTTCCAGCGTTGAATTTTTATGAACATTGAAGAGTTTTTGATTTAGTGTTTTTTGTTGTATTTTACACAATAAGCTCTTTTTTTGTTTTAATTCAAGCGCTGAAAAATCTATGTCAACGAGGTCGTATTTTATTTAAGGAATTCATTTATTACGGATAGGTGTACAATATTTTTATTTTCAAATTTTAATTTTGCTGCATTTCTGCTTGATTATCCTTTTCCTTAGCTCAGAATTTTATATAGTTGGTAGAGTATTCTTTCGAATTTAAACTCAATATTTTATAATCCTCATCCTTGTTCATTTCTTGTATAATATTATCTTTATTAGAGATTTGCAAGTGTATTCCATTTTCTATTATTATCCCCCTAATTTCATCGTCTAGCTTTATATAGTCTTCTGGTTCTAGTTTTAATAAATTCACGTAGTAGTTTAATAGTGATTTGAATATTCATCTAAGACTTTGATTATATTTTTACCATTTAGTTTTGTTTTGCACATGTATTAACTCTTCTAGCATTTCTTTTCTAATTTTATCCATCGTTTCGGGTTATGTTTTCGATTTTGAATCTTTTGGTATCCCGAGATATTTATTCCATCTTTTCCTTATATTACTGTGACCATTTCTTTGCAATGTATATGTTAGTAGCTGATTTGGCCACGTTTATTTCCATTCCGATACATCTGAAGAAATTTGTTGCTTTATTGGTCATTAGTTTTAAGTTACTTTCCTCTTTCGCCAGAATCTTTAAATCGTCAATAAAAAGGAAATGATTAGTTGTAAATTTCTTCTTTCAAGGTGCATGGGTATTGATGGGAACTTTTCATTTAATCGGCGACTTAATGGATCCATACAAAGAAAAAACAGTAATGGAGATAGACTATACCCTTGTATAATCCCTTTAAAATTTTTTATTCCGTATTTCTTCATTGTTGAATCTTAGAGATGACTTCCAGTTTTTTGTTAGTTTAGGTATAAAGGCAATCATCTATTCTTGTATGTTAAGATTTTTTAAGCAGGACAAAAGATCCTAGTGGTCAATTGATT
Organism: Rhyacophila brunnea; assembly: GCF_057557595.1. Classification (NCBI taxonomy): domain Eukaryota; kingdom Metazoa; phylum Arthropoda; class Insecta; order Trichoptera; family Rhyacophilidae; genus Rhyacophila; species Rhyacophila brunnea. Next base: position 11,326 of record NW_028233238.1, read on the forward strand.
CAAATGAAGTTTAATTTTAATTGAAATGATTTTTAACATATAAATGCCTGAAAACTTAAAAAAGGTTTATATAAAGAAATAATAAAAATAATAAACCATTTTTAATTATTAAAATATATATTATCATACAAAATATGTCTTATTATGAATAGATCCTTTTACTCTAATTTATAAATACTTAATTCTAATATACCATTATCATTTAATTAAAGTTCTGAAAATTTAATGAAATTCAAAAATGGTGTCTATTAATGTTTTTAACGGAAATTAAGAAACCCACATATAAAAGTGTACAAATCGTATAAAATTGCAGTTTAAATAGATAATTAGAAATCATTTGATTTTTTTGCGACAAAAATATTAAAGAGGCAATATGCAGGAGACATTTTTACCCTCAACAATAATTAATTCAAATAAACCAATGAAAAATAGAAAAACAATTTAAAGATTATAAATCATATAATAAAGCCATAAGAATACTGGATATATTCCCATAAACTCCCCCTTAAAATGTTGCATATAATATTTTTTTTGATTTAATTTAATTAGAATTAGATATTATGGCAAATAAATAGCTTAAAACTTTGAAATATATACTCATAACTTAACGATGGATTTAATGATTATTATCATGAAAAAGTATGCTTTTTTTTCTAATGTTCATCAAAATTTAATAAAACCTAGCCATTTCTGTAATAATACATCTTAAAAACCAACCATCGAGTTAAGCAATTTCATTACAAGATTTATATATGAGTTTATTTTGAATGTACTTCTTATTGAATTTATATATGTTTACATTCTATTGCAGTATAAAAAATTACTTCCGAAATTCATTGTTTGTCATGGCGGAGATTTCATGTAAATTACTTTCAATCTTTGCAAGATTATTATGACACGTAACAATTTATTAATTTTTTTTCTCGTTCATCACTTGTGATCATTCATTAAAATTAATTTCAATATCTTATGAATTGAAATAACTCGATATTTCCAATATTCTTTTATACCACAGATGGCGCAAAAAAATAGAAAAAAAATCTGATAAACTAGCTGTGAAATCCAACTAAAAATTACAAGATTTGGGATTTATATTGATTTTTATACTAAGAAACCATGATTAAACTCATTCAAATAATCAAAATAAAAAGAACAGTGTTTAATTATAAAAATAAGCACAAAAACCTAATTTATGTCATCGCAATAACTATAAAATATTAACACTATTTAAAAAAGTTATAAACTTGAAAATATACATATTTTAGACCTATTAACCAGCACAAAAATTATTAATAAGAAATTGATACACATAATTTGTTTTTAAAGACGAATATACCATAATTAACTTATGAAATTTATTTAAAACAAAGATTTTTTAAATAAAATTTACCGCAAATATGTATTTAAAATCTATATTTCTGCACAAATTTCATTTTTAGGATATCTTTACTTATCAATTAACAATAAAAATAGAATGATAGCATTTTTATACATTAACTAGGCAAAAACAATGTCTAAGAATAGCTAGATCGTTTTTTATAGATGTTATTTTAGATATATAAAATTATAGTTGAGCTATCGGCTTATTATAAACACAAGAAATCATATAAATATAATTTTTTCACATTTCAACAAATATTTTAATTTCTATGCAATGCATTTTTTTGGCAAATATACTTGTTTTATGATAATTTATAACGCTTATTTAGACTAAAAATATCGTTAAAAAATATTTTGTTTGACATAGAATGAGCTAGCGTTCTAATAATTTCAAATGTTAAAAAATAATTTTGCAATAAACGTAGTACTTAATATGATACACGATAATTAAAATTTTTTTTATTTATGCTCATATAAACATAAACCGTATTAAATATTAATGAAATTTATCTTCGTAAATATAAAAAAGCTACATGCATTTTCGGGGCATTTTTAGTGATATTTATAGTTATTTATGCAATGGTGATATCATGTTAGCGGTACTATTACTCACTTTTTTTCTGAACTAAAAAGACATTAGACGATCTCTTCACATATAATCAAAAATTTGCGGCGCTTATTTGGCAAATATTTTTACTTTTATATAAGGCTTTGTTTTTCTTAGCTTATATAATAAATGAAATTCTTTAGTAGTTCTCATCAGTATGTATTTTTACCGAGTTCCTTTGTGTTAAACTTCATATTTTCATATAATATGATTATCTTATTCTAAGACCATAATTCTTATATTTTTTTCAGCATAATATTATGAACTTTAAATCCTTATAAGCTTTCGTATACAAATTTGTGGTTTCGAAACCAGATCATAATTTTTTATAATATTTAAATAAAAGAAGCATTTTAACCAAATTTGAATCTTAATGGCACATTAATCCCAGTAGAATAACAAAAAAATGATTTTTGATTGTAAAATAATTTAAAAAATTCATTTGACTTAAATTACACATTAAATGAATAATAGAAGCAAAAGACTGTTTTTAAATACTTTCTCATGAATACAGAGTAAAGTTTTTGGATTTCATTTTCGTTTTTCTCTGGCAATAATGTACATTCTAAATTCCTTTTGCACAAACTAACTGAATTTGAATAATGTTATGTAATTAGTATTTATATGATAAGCTATTATTGACATATATGAGCTCAGAACCGATTCGAGCCTCTAAAAGTAGTTTTTCGGATATTCGTTAAAGAAGTGTTACAAGCAAATAAAAATAGACTAGGAAGAAATAAATTTTGAGTTTGGTGCATAACAATAATATTTTAAATAACAGGCAGATAGTGGGCTACGTGTTTAATGTACGTGGTTCATAATAGGCAAATAAGAAGTAGGAAAAGAAGAAAATATACAAAAATAATAGTTTTAATGAATTAAAATACATTAAAAGACCCTAATTTATAAAAACACAAATATGAGTAAAAACTGTAATAAAATAGACCAATTTTTGTATAAAACTGTCACCCATAACCTATACAAAATATCCTTCATAGCTGCTATTTTGGTAATTATGTGATAAATGAACTAGAACCATAAAGAATCAGAATATATTCATACAAAATACTAAAATATGCAATGTATTACACATATTTACTATGAAATAAAATTTATTTTGTACTTTTTTTGAAACTCATGAGAAACTTAAGTGGGTGGCGATGGTCTATTATTTAAAATATTCTACCAAGAGTCAAGAATAGAATGTGCGAAGATTTGAATCTTTTAAACAAATAATTCAAAAATTCCCAATCTGGCAATTAATCCCGCCTAGTCAAAGAAACACAGGAAAGACTGTTACAATGCTCCACAGTAAAATAAGGCATAATTTTCAAATACATACTTGGTTTAAACGTAAAAACTTTACCGAAATTCAAAACACAAGTGCAAACTAACAAATCAGTATTAGCATTATGAGTTGTTGTTTAAAGTGGTGATCCGATTGGCGTAGTAAAAATCGTTAATTGTATTCATCAGAAACTTAAGTCGATAAAAATCATTTTAATTATACAAAAATTTAAAATTGATTTAAATTAACCAGAGTTTCGAATTTGAGGAAATTTCCTGGAATTTTTCTTTGTCTTCTATTCAAAAATTTATTTATATTATATAAAAAAACTATTATTCTTGTTGGTTTTAAGTTTTTTCATAAAAAAATATTATCATATTCTGTATTTTCGCCCTAAAATTCTAAAACCAACAAAATGGGACATAAGAATGATAATTTTTTTCTTTAATCTAAAATGGCGCAATATGATTTTCTTTTCTATAAGAGTACATTACTTAGTTAATTTTACAATGAATAGCGATAATGGCATATAAAATTCATTATTGAGATACAATTTCGAAACCCTCATTATTATTTTTGCCATGGCCAAAATATTTTAGCGTTAAATTTCAACTATAAGCATTGTATTTTTCAAAAAACAATGCTTTAACTTTGATCAAAATAGAAAATTATATTTTTAAATACATCGAAAATGCCTCTTTCCCATCATGAAACCTTACATACATTCGCTTGGCAAAAGTTATAATTTATGTAAACATTTTGAGGGGAAAATAGAGTATTTTTTATAAACAGCTTATTCATTAGTGAATTGCAATCGCCATATTACTGGTGTTGGAAATATAATTATCGCTCATTAGTATATAATAGTGCCATATCTAAATATTTTATGAAAAACAATTTTATCTGTCTTAATTCATCATTATAAATAAATTTTATATGGTCTATAATGTTTATAGTTAACATCATTCGAGTTTAAAATATTTTCACTGGGGTAAAATAACTTTATTAGGTTTACTATTATTTAATTAATCACATAATAATGGTCTAAAAAGGTATTATTATAAATTATCATTGTTTTAAAATATTTAAAAGCAAGCACGAGTCTTCTATACCTCAATTTTATGTTATTTTTTCTTACATTATTACTCCAATCGTCTAAATATTACAGGAAGTAGAAACAATATTTTTTTTGTTAAATATACGACCCCACATATAAAATATAGAATATATATTTTTTCTTATTGCTTAGTATTTAGCTAGTTGATCGCCCAACAAATCATGGTCTTAAATTCGGGATTGGTAAAAAAAGCTGTAATTTTTTTCAAAATTAATTCTGTGAATGTTTTATGATTCCTTTATCTCCTTTAATATCAAGTCACAAGACTACATGACTCGAATCTTTACTTTCTCCTCTTTTAAGTGATATTTGAGGATTTTATAATCACAATTTGCCACAATAGCGTACAAATAGATTTAAACGATTCTGATAAAAATCATGAAAATTTTCGAGTTAGCTCTTTAAAATATTGTCTTGTGCATAGAATGTTTTTATATTTCTTTGGAGCCCATAGGATAATTTTTAAAGGTTTTTTAAATACATATTTGAGTGAATGTTATCCCGTTTGTCTGGCGTCATCATTTTTTTTTAAACCTTTTTCGGGTGGTTTATTAACGCTAGTCTACCGTATAGCCCGCAGTTACTTCTCATAAGCAAACTTTTCATGTTTTATTTCCTTCATCCTATTATTACTACTGGATTGTTTTTTGGTATTAGTTTTTTAGTACCATTAAAATTTTTATAGACTTGGATTAATAGATTATCTTTTTTGACCGTGTAAGATTTGAATAAACTATATATAGATTTTTAATCTCTTTCAAGGCTGTAATTTTACAATGTGAAGCATTTCTGATTATAATAACTTCCAAACAATGAAATATACTTTTAAAGATTTCATCTACATTGTAATTCACGTACATATTATGGGAATAAAATTTATAATTTTTTTCAATGATTTAAATGTTTTTCTGTTATTAAAATTCATGATATAATATTTTAAAATTGATATGATATCTAAAAAAATATATAAACTGATTAGTTAGATCTAGTTGTTTAATCCATTTTTTAAACAAGCAAAACTTATAGTGGTTCCAT
>NW_028233239.1:0-16641 GCF_057557595.1 Rhyacophila brunnea
TTTATCTTTCCGTATAAGTTATTACTACTTTTTTTTTGACTTTACTTTATCTTTTTATTATTTTATTATCTACAAAGATGTCATTTTCAATAGAAATTCAAATTAGTAAGTTCTCTTCTAAATCTAACCCCTTGAAATATAATTAATAATTATTTGCAGATATAAATTTTTACATTCCTCTACCTTTTATTTTCATATACAATATATATTTTAGAAAGCCTCTTCTGCATAGTTTAAAAGCACCAAATAGTAAGTTACAAGCGTGATTGCATGTTTGTTTAAGTTTGAAAAGATGTACGCTGTTAACATTTGCTTTAACTAGATTACCAATCTTTTAATTATTTTATCGCAATTTTTTTCGAATGGTCTGTTTTTATCCCAGATTACTATGTTCTACGATTCCAAAGAATTTATGCCAATCTTTTACTTCTATAAAAGTGGTGTATAAGCAATCTCTAAAAAAATTTTGTTTCAGATTTTAGAATTTTTACTTCTATGGAATGATAGAATTTTTAAATTTTTTCGGACATAATTTTAAGTTCTGTAAATCTTAGCATACATTCATAGATCATTAATTTTATATAAGATCCGTTCTATCAAGAGATTAATTCAGAGGTTTTTTTACCACGAAAAATTTCTAATTAGATCTCTGATGAATGCATCTATTCACAAATCAAAAGAATTTTTCAAAAAAATATTATTTTAATTGTTTCTTTTATTTTTATTTTTTATGAATTTCTACCTGCTAAAACTCAATACAATTGTAAATGTACGAGTTAAAATTTCTATGAAATTAGATGTGTAAACCAAATGATTGTATCTTTAGGAGCGCCATTAGATATTCAAGACTTATTTTTTAATAATCATATCTTAATATATTCATTCTGAATCAAGTTCTAAGCGTCTTTAATTATTTTTAGTGGTGTTTTATACAGCCTTTTATCTTGTTCTTTGTACCGAGGTTCTAGTTTAGGGTCGATTTATTATAACGAGTTTTTGTATTTTACTTCTAATTGCGGCATTTCTGGCATCACTTTGCCACTAAATATATAACCATTATGTATATGAATCATAAACTAGAGAACATACATATATAAAATGTCAAATTCTGGAATAAAGTATATAATACCATCGTAAAACCTAGTATTCCATTTATTTCATAAAGCACATAACAAAACAATGTTAATGAACAAATATCGTAAGAGAACTTTTTTAAAACAAGAAATTAATGTTTCACATGTCCTATTAATGTCATAGTTTGGCAGATATCGGATTATTTTTCGAATTTTGTAGAACGAACAAAAGCACATAAATACTTTATTTTTAAATAGACCGAAGAGCTGGGTTCATAATTAAATGTTTTAAATTTATTTAATCCAAATTTTTAAGTATTAACTTGCCTTTATTTTAATTTTATAGAAGCTAAACTGTCTTGTAAATGTTAAAACTGATCTTTATCATCCTAAAACTCGTATATTCTATTAATTGCGTTAAATGCAATTTTTTTTTGAATTCTTTAGCTACAAGATTTATATCTTCTACTACATTCAATTTATGTTTATATTTTTTTACTGTTTTTTTACAACAGAGAAGTGGATTGAAAGCAGCAATATTTCTAGATTCTTGTTTGCTTAAGAAATTTGTTCTGGCTTTCGTTCCCTCTCTTTAAATAATTATTTCCAGATGCGTACCTTCGTTATGGGTGAGCTCTTGATAAAAATTGTTTGCCTTGTACTATCAGAAATTGAAATAATACCTAAAATAGGTTAGCTCATCCACCTAAATTTAAACAGGGTTAGATATTTTCTGCCCATCATATTTATTGTTGGAATAGTGCAGTATTTTATTTTTATAACACCCTTTATCTTTATTACTATCTTCTATATACATATGACAAAAAATTGAAAATAATTTTTATTATATTCTAAATTGAACATCTTTTTATAATATAATTCTGACAAAATTAACAAACAGCCCTATTCCACTTGAATTAAATTTCTTAAGTTTCTCTCTAAGGAAAAGTTAACTGTGAATCTGTCGTCTTAAGAATTTTTTTATTTCCTATAACTATACTTTGTTATACACCCAAGGTGTAAAGAAATTTTTCGTAATATTTAAAGGGTCTAATCATATTATAAAAAAATAATTTACGCTAGTTTTCCGCTATGAATGTGTTTGAATATATTATCTAATTTTAAAATTATATATAATATTTTATTTCCATATTTTGTCTTATCTAAATAAAACAGTAAATTTATTATTGTAGGTCTAATCTTCTCTGTCCTGATTTAATTTATTTTCTTTTCTTTTTTATAAGCATCAACGTGTACACATTTACAGTAAAATTAATATTCTTGTATATTTTTACAAAGATATTACCATTTTGACATATCTGAACACAGAAAGCTAAATAGAACAGGGCAGTAAATACATCTTAAAACACATATTTTTTAAACTCTCTTGTATTTGTATCCTTTAATAATGACATTTCAGAAAAATTCGTTATTTAATCTTTTGGTTTAGCACTAAACGGCTTCCATTGGCATTACTTTTCCTTAATTTACGTAGATTAATAAAACATAAGATATTGTCTAATTATTGTTTCATAATGTATATTTTCAAAGTACATTACATGTGGATCATGGTTTTATGCGGGAATTTTTTTTACTATGTCGTGTTATTATTATCGTTTTTGATTTAAATTGTGTGTTCACTGGCATTAAACCGATTTAAGCGATTTTATACATAAAAAAAAGTTTGGATCTGTTTTTTATAATATCTTACCACTTAATATCGATATAATGCATGCTTAAAAATAAATTAATATATTTTTGTTTAACTTTGATCTTATTTTGAAAAAAATGATACCCAAATACACTTCATAATGCTTTACATGGATTAATTACCGAGTATGGTTTTTTAGTATAATTTCAGTGTACATTTCTTCTTAAATAGCAAATTTAGCGATGAATATTACAACCGTAAGAAGATATTAGTAGAAATTTTCTTTTTGTTGTGATAATAGCCCGAATGTTTTATTTTTCGAGTTAAAATATTATAAAACAATGTAAACATCGCAAGTATTTAAATTCCCGATTTCTGCATAAATAATATGTCCATTTTTAAAATTATTTTTTGAATAAAAATATATATTAAATGTATTTATAGGAGCTGTTTAATAAAGCTTTTTGTATAAATAGAATCTTTTTTAATTTATCTTGTAATTTAAGTGTTTTTCATATCTTTCAGAAGATGTTTACTGACCTTTATTTATCACATTCACACTTTAATAATATAAAATAACCATTTATGATAAAATTCTATAATAATCGGACTAAATATACAATTTATCTTATTAGGTTGTGTAATAGTATTATTTTAATCAAGATTATATTTGATTATAGGAATGCAGTTTATTATAGGGGCTTATTTATGGTCTAAATTTTAGTTTTTGTTCTCGAGCTCAATTTCTTGATTTACCGTTCGCATGTGTTTTATTACTTTCAGTTATCTTCTCCTATTTTTGTGATCCAATAATTCAAGGGTCTTTCTCAATTCCAATGTTTTTTTTATAGCCGTTTTGGTTCTTGACTACTAGTTCAAACAATAAATTTTATTATATCGTATACTCACCGAGCATCATGTGATAATTTCTTCTTCTTTGTTATTTTATATGGATATTTCAAACATTAAATACAAGCTACATTATAAAATAGCTTAAAATTTATTAAATGAAATGAATTATGACCTTAAATTTTTTATGCCTGAATTTATGATTCATAAGAAATTATAAGTTAATTCTAATGAAATGTTTTACAAAACTTCCTAGAGACGCTTATATCTTTGCACCTAGGCATAATTGTTATGGATACCAAGAAGAATTTTACACATGCCTTATATAGTAAATTTCATGCTAATTTAAATAAGATTTTTCGCTTTAATATACATTTATAGGTTACATTGTAAGATTGTTGTGTTTTTATAAATAAAAGAAGTGTAAGAATATGTAATATGCTATTTATTTTAGAATGAGTTCAAGTGCGATTATTTATCAAAGAAATTCTAGAATATAAAATGCGATTAGTAATTCCGTTCAAAAAACCAAGAAATAATCGGATTTATCTGTCCAATGACTATTCTATACACTATGATATTAGAATAATTTTATCGTATTAATATTTTTACTACTAGCTAGAGCATATAAATCGTTTTTTTAAAAGATATTAAGTATCAAAATTAATGCTCGTATCTTCAAGATATCTATGTGACTTTTTAACAAAATTTTTTATATAACAATATTTGACTTATTTAATGTTTGTAACTTTCCATTTATATATTTTTCTGTTTTCATTGTATTCTTATGCGATTATTATTTTACATTTGATAACCAGAATTTTTTTGCATATGATTAAAATTAAAATATTATTTATAATCAGTGATCTTGGTCATGACTATACAAGAAGACACAACGAGATTGTAAGATGTCTTCACTTTATGTTGGCAAGAAAATAAAATTTCAAAAAAACCAAGAAAATCCGCAGACACTCTGTACAGGAAATAATGGAAAACGAATTCGCAGAGATCAAAGTAGATACAAGAATTAAAACAGATATCAAGCTATCGAATGACAGACCTGATATTTTTGTATATGACAAAAAGAAGAACTGCATCACTCTGATAGAAATTGGCGTGACAAGTATTGACAACATAAACATAGCTGAAAACGAAAAATTGAGAAAATATGACCTGCTAGCATCTGAACTTTCATTAATATACAAATGCAAGACAAAAATTATTCCATATGTTATAACATGGGACGGCGTGGTGACACGATATCATAAAACGTACCTGAAGGAACTAGATGTCACCAACCAGGTTGAGGCATATATTCAAACATTGGGATTGAGAAAAACCCTTGAATTAATAGGTCTCGAAAGAAGGAGGGGTATTGAAGAAGACTTTGAAGAGGAGAAGATAGCCGAAAGTATAAATACGCTGTGTGTACAGAGAATCAAGCAAGCTGTGCCTGAGAACAAAAACTAAAATTACGACTATAAATATAGCCCTTAAATAAAAATCAAGTAATATCAGTGATATTTTTGCAATATTTTAATATTTTTTATGATGCATGGTAACATCCTTAATGAATAAAATAGATCGAATCATTCATGGACTAATAAAATAATTACAAAATGAGCATATATAACTAAATATTAGTTTTACAGCATATTTAAATATCAGAAATAATCAGTGAATCTCTGTATAAAAAATTTACTCATGGCGGTCATATATTTTGCAAATAAAGAATTAGTAGTAAGAACTTGCACAGTGAACAAATTAATGGTAGATCGCAAAATGAGTTTTTCTTCTGCAAAAAGATCACATAGATAATCAATAAACTTTGTTTATGTTTAGGTCCCTCTATAAATCTTCGTAATAAAATAAAGGTTTTATTTTTTCATTAATTTGATCTAGATTTAGGGTGTTATAGACTATATTGTTGTTTCTGATTTGTTCTATTTTTTGAAGATGATTTTTTTTTAATTATCTATTTGATACTTTATAAACATTTTTGTGATCATTTACCTATAGAACCTCGTTCACTTTTGATTTTGTATCAGTAATTATATTTTTTTGTTCCATCAATTTACATGATGAAGTAAGGAATTTTGTAAGCTTAGGCCTCCAAAACTAATGTATAGATAAATAGCAACAAAAGAAAGATTTAGCCAGGTTTGTATTTTTTTTACGGTTTTAAACTGCTATTTACAGGGCTTTCAATGAACTAAAAAAACCACTTCCTGGCATAAATATACAGTTAGTGCATATATATGTACTTATGTATAGTTTTGTTGGGACAAATACCAAACCCAACTTATTTAAGAAATTAGAGGCAAAATAGTTTTTTGGAAGTATCTTGAGATTTTGCTTGTTCATAAAATATTTTTATTTCTTTTTTTTCTACTTTTACATATTTCATCGCATTTATTATATTTTAAAAGATATCTTCAATACACAAGTACGCTATTTACAATCTGTTTTGAATTTTTATCTATTATTTTAATAGTTAGAGCTAATTATAAAAATAATTTAGGTGTCGCTTTTTTAAGAAGATATTCAGTTCCAGCCTTGTTTTCCGATATGATTTATCGTTAAATAACATGTTTATATAGGTCTTTAGCCATTTTAAAAACAAATCATGCATTCTGCGTATTAGATTTCTTTTATAACAAGTTGAATGCATGATTCTTTTATCCTATGATACACAATATATTAAAACAATATTATGTGCCCATGAAGTAACATCAATTATTATTGTTGTGTTTAAGCCACTTAGGGGACATTTTTTCCATTTTTACATCATTATATTGAATTTTTTTTGCATATTAATAGATAGGTTATATTTAATTTTGTGCACATATGGTTCTAGTCAAGTAAAGAGTGTAAATAAATCATATGTAGTTGCATGAATTTTTACAAAAAAAATTATATAGCATAATTATAAACATTTTAACAGTCAGAATTCTTTATGGTAAAATGGATGCACACAAGAATGTAGTTCTGATTAAGGATTCAAGCGAAAATATTTATCATATTAAATTGAATTTTCGCAAAAAAATTATATCAGACGTAATCAAAGTAATAACACGTAATTATTGCCATCTTAAAAAACTTTGGCTGGAAATTTTTTGTTTTTATGCATCGGTTTGTTAAAAAATAAAAGAAATATATACATAAATTACGATTTGTAATTAATTAAATGTTTAAAAATATAAACTGCCCATTGAAATAAATTTGTCATGGGTATGAAAACAATTTTATGCATTTTTTTATTGACGATAATATTAGCAACAGAGACAAAACAATTAGTCAGAAATAAAAAGATTACAGAGAATATTTAATTAATAGTGTAAATATGGAAAAAAAACCCCAGATTATTTGTATTTCTATGAAATCTACATGAATATTGTGGTTTTCCACTCCGAAAACTGTTCACAATCCATATATATAGTCTCGTTATATTAGATTTTATTTTTAGATCTTAAAATATTCTTCGATCAATTTCATATAAAAATTATTGTTTAAATTTTATCCCCAAAATAAAAAAATATACTTAAATAAATATTTGACCTTTGCATTTGATAATATCATACTCAATATCTTTAGCATGGAATAATCCAAAAACTTTATAAATAATTTATTTTTGCTTGAAAATTAGGTTTAAATGACTTTAAAATCAAAAATATACGAATAGTAATAATAATTCAAATTTTACTAACTAAACATTGAATACTTGATTTTAAAAAAACTTATTACATTGAAAATTTATCACTATACATCATAACTTTCTATCATATACAATTAAGTTTATAAAGAGATTGTGTGACTAAAATACATATATACTTTGGGCTATAAATTTTAAAAAAAAGAGTAATATTTATATATGTAAATAAAACTCCCATGACTTGAATTTGTTTAACAATGAAATTATATAATGTAAATCTAATATTTTTAAAAGTATTTTCAACTTATATGACTACAAATTATATGCTACACTTCATGATTGTATATCGTGTCGGTAAAATTTGAATCGATTTTAAAAAGATTTTTTAATTGATTTAAAAACACGGATTTTGATATTTTAGCAAATAACGTTATCTATTTTTGAATTTGAATTTTTTTTTAATAATTTATATGCGAACTCCGTTAATTTTTTTTAATTATCTTACAAATTTAATATAAATTGTCAAAATTTTTTTGTTTTTATTTTATAGATTTATAACCGAATCATATTGCTATAAATAACGTTTAGAAACAATATCGACCAAAGCAACACAACGAAAATAAAATAAATTTCTTGGCTAGTTTATGGAATAAAATATCTAAAATTCACCCTTGTCTGCAAAATTATGACATTAAAAGCCTTTGAATTAACAAATTTTTTTTTGTTGTTGTAATTTATGATCTATCTTTTTTTTCAGGCAGAGTTTTTTAAACTTTAATGATAAAGTTAAAAAAACAAAAAACAGATCAAAAAATTGTAGAAGCTAATATTATACATTTTTTATTTATGGGCTAAATTTATATTTGTAATTTTAGTTTTTTTTTCACAGGCACAGCTTGCTTGATTCTTTGTACGTATAGCGTATTTATAATTTCGCCTATCTTATCCTCTCCAAAGTCTTCTTAAATACCCCTTCTTCTTTCGAGAACTATAATTTAAAGGGTTTTTTCTCAATCCCAAGGTTTGTATATGTGCCTTGACCTGGTTCGTAACATCTAGTTTCTTCTGGTACCTTTTAGTATATCGATTCACCACACCGTCCCATGTTATAACCTATGGGATAATTTTTGTCTTGTATACTAAAATCATTTCTAATTATTTGATCTTAAAATATTGGAAATATGTTAAATATATATTTATTCTAGCCAAAGCAGAAGAAATATGAACAAGGAAGACATATACGGCATACGTAATTATAAAAGACAAAAATAGAAAAATATCGTAAAGAGACATTATTGAAGAAGCTATGTTATAATATATTGTGCTGAAATCAAAAGTTTCTGTGTTCAAAGACAAAAAATGAATGAAATTAAATTCAACCATTAATAGTCTTTTTTTCAAAATTATATAATCATTTTAATACTTTTTAATCTAAAGTAAGATTTGATATTAAAGATCATACAACTATATCGTTGTAATTCAATCAAATAATAAAAGATACCCGAAAGAAATGAAGCCTCAACACAATTCGGCGAAAATGCCCTTACCATAGGATTGAGAAAAACCTTTGAAATAAATAGTCTTAAGTAAAGTTATCGAAGAAGTTTTAAGATAAGGATTTAGCGAAGAGTATAGATATAATGTGCCCACGGGAAACTAATCGCACTATGTTTGAAGATAAATATTCAATTAAAACACCAAAATTGGCCGATAAATAAAAATATTACGTAATATAATGAAATACAATGCACTGGTAAATATTCAAACAACAATTTTATATTAACTTTAGATTTTTTTTATTAATTTTAACCAAAAAGAGTGGTGGATTTATTTGCCAGAACAGAATATATCTCATGAATGAAAAATAGTTTTAAGTGGACATATCTAATGAGGGCAGAACTAATATGGATGGATAGATGGATGTTATTATACGTTGAAATAAATGGAGATATGGGCAAATGGATATATACCTGGCTTAAAATATTAGGAAAATAACACGAAGAGAAAAAAATATTATCAGGAGATAAAATGAAATATATAATTATTATATTTGATAGTATGTATCATACGCTGTATTTTAAAAAACACACTGGATATTTTTGTGAGATTTTGCCAAAAATGTCCTTCTCGTAATTAGAAGTCGTGGCATTAAAGACTTAATAAATTTATCAAATACTATTTTCATTAACATAGAATGCAAAAAAAATCGTAATAAATTTATGTGTTCGACCCGATTTAAAACATTAAATTTATTTTTTCAAAAGTAGTTTTTTTGAAATATAGAGTTTTAATTAAACTTTTGAGATTATGTTTCAATATGCTCAATTTGTTTTTAAAAATCAAATAAATTATCAATGACCTATTAAAAATGGTTAATTGAAATCTACCTTTTTGGATAATTACACTTGAATTTTTTATGTAATATATAACATTTGAATTTTAGTTATTAGTTGCAGACATAAAAATACAATGATTTACAATATATTATTTGTATACTAAAGGATCGCAAAAACTGTGATTTAGTATCTACATTAGACGCTGTAATAAATATGTTAATCTTGGGCTTAATTATCCAAAAAAAATATAACAGATTAACTAATTTTATTCGTTCCTTTATAAAATAAATTTCGTTATACCGTTATATGGGTTTGATTTCGTTCTCGTGCTTGTTTCTGTGCATCAAATCCGGGGTCAACGAATTCAACTTTCTTGATTTTAATTTTGAAAATATTATGCCGACTTCGAACACATCCAAGGATTCACAAAATATAACCCACGAAACACCAGAAAATTTGGTGACAGAAGATAATTCTTTTACCAAAAAATTGAAAACCGAAAATACACCAATTAACTTTCAGGATTCAAACACAACTAAAAATGAAGTTGAATTTGATATAGAAGATATAGATTTTCCAGATGAATTGATCGATTTTTGTACATCAAATGACCATGAACATCGCTTTTGCGAAATGATACACCCAGAAAACCATGGAAATAGCTCCGAATGCTTGTGTATGGCAGATTTAGATCCCGAAACTTTGTCTCACTCAATTTCCGAAAAATCTTGCGTCAAAATAAATAAGAAAGAAATAAATGAGAAAAGTGATTTCCAAGGAACCCAAACTACGAACACAATGCATCATTTGAAATATCCAAATTCCGATGTCGACAAAAACGACGTTGATTCGTATAGAAAACGCCTATTTAGACAACGATCAAATGAAATACTCAATTTAAATACTGCTAATTCGAAATCCGTTGTTGTGAAATCTAGATTAGAACAAAAGAAATCACATAAGTTCATAGAACAGAAGAAAAAAAAAGTAACAGCCTTAAAAGACAATTTCTGTGCATCATCAGAGATAAATGAACCAAATTATAGTTTACATACAAAAGAATCATACATAGAAGATATCGTTGTCGGGGATGTTTTATATGATATCAATACTATTAGTAAAACGAATGATACCGAAAAAAGAATTCTTAGTGGAGGATCAAAAAAACAATTTTGGGAATCGTCTGTATTTAATGATGTTACATTAAGTACTCTGGGTATAACTAGGGAAGAGGATTTTGTGGCAAATTATGATGATTTTAACATAGACGATGCATCAGAAGCTGTTTTAGAATATTTTAACATTCAAAAAGGGGGAACAATTGGTAATATTAGCGATCAAAATACTATTGATACATTTTCAGAATACAATGCTGAAAAACTACCAGATAATGATTTCACACAAGATCAAGATGAAGTTTACGCGAATTCTATAGTAAATTTTATTGATGGAAATCAAAAACAATCGGTTGAAAAAATAAACATAGTAGACGCACCATCTATAAATTATGGAATTGGTGAAGAAAATGAAATACAGCTTAATGAATTTCCAAATATTATGGATTTAAATATGCAAGTAATTGAGAATATAAACCATTTGATATTGTTTTCGAACATTCATACTGATATTAAGTTAATTTTGAATTCAAAAATTAATGACTTAGGATCAGAAATACAAACATCATTTTCAAAATATTATTTAGATGAACCAATAAATTGTATACAACAAATCTTCAGCTTAATCGAAATTTTGTATCAAATTACAGAGAGGAACAAGAAAAACAATCCTGACGACTTATATAATTTAGATATCGTTTTTACAGGTAACATACGGCAAGATACGTTTAAAAAAATAGACAGCATTAAACATAATGACATACTATTAAGAATATTACCAGAATTTCTCCTTTTTGATAGTGCTAGTCTGGATGATCAATATTTTGTAAAGAAAAACGCACTTATTTCCATGCATTTTCATATCTTCGTTCTATTTGAATATTGGAAAAAAATCATTCGAATTGTAAGTAAAAAGAATTTTAGATGCACAATTTCCATTGAAAATTATGAAGATCTCATGCATTTCTATACTAACCAATATAACATGAGAATTTTTACATGTGATTCCTTGTGTTGGTTGTGGGATCCTTTGATGGCAGTAACATATCAAAATCTTGCATTAAAAGACTTAAGTACAGTAAGAATTGCCAAAAAACAAATACATTATGTTATTATGAAAAAAAAATTTGAAAATTCGTTATCATATAAATCTTTGTTGTTTATCCGATTTTTTTTCTGCAAAAAGAAAGATAAATATGTGATAGAAGAGCAAAATAAATATGATGACCGAAAAAAAGTAGGCAAAAATGCCGCTACACATGATAATACAGATGTTTTAACGTTATTAAAACGACTAGCGTGCACTAAATCAACCAATAGCTTTATACAAAGCATTGGGAGAACATGCAAGTCATGTGTATACTTACTTATGATGTTAAAAATTTATTTCGAAGAGTGTATTACAAAAAATTTTTGTCCTGTTTTACACAGTAATATAGAAAAAAATATTGTAGATATCAAAAGGAGCCTAATACTAATACAAGAAAATTTTGATACAATGAGAAAGGATGCGAGTTATAGAGGAATATATAGTGGGAAAAAAGCAGAAGATATTTTCAAAATACTTGATGTTTCTAAAACTATTGAGGCATCATATCGCACCGTTTTTTATTTGATTTATTATGATTTGTTGTTTTTGCAAAATTTGGTATTTTAAGATATCTATTTTTTAATCAGGGGATTATTAATAGGGCATTAAAAAATTTTTAGGAGTTAGATTTGTATCTAGATTTTATGAATTAAAAAAAAATACCTAGAGAGAACTACGTTTAAATAGAAGATTCTTTTTCTGTATTTTTGAATTAATCTTACATTGCCTGTTTAATTAGATTATAATTATACTTTTTTCTAAAAGAGCATGAATTTTTCAGACAAATATAAATATGCCATTTCATTCAAATCTATCGAACTAGTCAATTACTATTTTATGTATTTATGATTGATATTTCTTACCCATATTTATCTATTCTTTTTAATAACAAAATATACACATTTTTGCTTTAACATTATTTTTTTTTGTATATTATACTTCATAAGTCTGCTTAATAAATCGAATTTTCTATGTATTGTACGTTTCAGCTAAGATTTCGTTAATTTCTCTATTTAATCAAAAAAGAGAAAAAAATACTGATCTATTGTACCTAAAACACAGTGGTAATAAGAAAAGTTCATAAAATTTTCTAAAAACATAAATTACCATGTTTTTGCTAGATAAATAGTTTCATGGCTAATATATTGCATGTTAATAACACTTATTTTGATGAATTAAATCTATATATACTTTGATTTATGACTAAAAATTGTATTAATATATAATTTAATATTGATTTCAACGTGGGATTTATGCGCTATAAAGGCGCCGTTTAATGATTAAATCAGTTATATCAAGCTGAAAAATAAAACTTAACTATTTTGACGCAATGTTTACAAAGTTTAAACATGTTTATTCCTTATCAATTACCAGATTAGAAAATAAATAATTAAAATAAAGTTAGTAGTGTTGCATAAGATAATGTAGTATAATTTATATAATTAAAATTTAAGAAAATAGGATCCGCATTATCTCTCTATTATCAACATTACTTCAAGATTAGTTTATATTTTAGAGTAGAACTTAAGCTAATAAAAAGATTTCTAGCAATTTTGCTCAAGTAGATACACAGAAAATGTTTATATTTTGGGTTAAACACAACACATGTATACTCGCTTTTAATTTTATAAAACAAACTATTTATATAATATCAAAGCATAAAATAATATTTTTTACATTAATTCATATTTATTTTTTTAAAATATTTTTTACATCAATTCATCTTTATTTATTTATTATATTGTTTTAATTGCCTTTATCAAATGGATTAATGCACTGTGAATAGAAAAATTATTAAATTTAATTATTAAGTTATAACAGGAACTAAAGAAAATATCCAAAATAAAACAAGATGATCTTAAATTTTTATTTCAGGCTATTTATGCGTCAATCATAAGATTTCTTTCAGTTGCAAACTTAAAATTGTCAAGTTTTTAATACAAATTCAGAAGTTCTTGCTGATAAGATATTTAAGATAAAATAAAAATGAATTTAAGAAGATTAATTTTAAAATTTATTAGGGCTGTAATAGTTTCTGTCATAAGGTATTTTTAAAAAATGGAATCCGAGGTAAGCTTCTATCGGCTCAGCAACACAAAAAATGCAATTTCCAAGTTTTAACTTTTAGATTGAAAGATAATATAGTTTTTTTATGTAGCAAATATATCATATTGCATATAAAGGCATTTTTAAACACGTCTAACATTAAAATGTAAAATTTGACTCATATTATTTCAAATAATGCGAAATAAAAGATAAAAATAAATTTTGCACCAAAATTTTACTTTTTAAATAAAATTATAGCCAAGAAAATGCTGTGCTTTCAAAAATGAATATAATTAGCATAAACACAAACGTTTTTTTTTCTAATTTTGCCATAACCAACCTAAATTGTGCAAGTATAATAATTTATAAATATTAGAAACATTATAAAATTACATATATTTATTTTTTACAATGTTAAAGTTTGGTTCTTTTCAAGGTTTTTGGTTAATTAAAGGTGGTGTCTATAAAATTAATCAAAAAAGCCTATTTTATTTATAGAATTCGCCTGTCTACTACACAATTTTAAAAGAACTGTTAACAGAAAATATTGTACGCATAATATTAACTCGTGTTTGATTTCCTTACAACAAAAATCTTGAGAAGTTTTTGAATTGAAAAAAACAACTATTTGTATTTCAGGATATATAATTCTCTATCTATCTATATTGAAAATATTATTATTTTCTATGCTATACTATTTTACATCTTTTTTATTTCTTATTATACTAAAATCACTATTTTTTTATATAAACACCTCAAAATATTAAAATAAAAAGAATTTTTAAACTACTTTTTACACGGTGAAAGTCACATTGAACTAGTAGCTTATTGTATCAATTCCTGAGCAAAAAAATATTTTTTCTTTGAAATATACCCAAAATAGTATTGGGTAAAATACAGTCTTGCATTTACATTTTTTCATGAGTGTTTAAATGTACAAGCTCCTTTATTTAGAAAATTAATTGTACAAATTATTGAACACTGTTTTCTTTTTATAGAAAAATCAGCATGTAAATTCAATCATATTTCGACTTATTATCTATAAAACATATAAATTTTACTTTTATTATCCATCAACCTTTTTTGTTTCTTTATTATTTTATTCAAGTTGACCAGATTTTATATGCAATTTACGGTATTTTAAAAGAATATTTTTAAGATATAATCATTCTTATAAATACACTTCGGGGGATTTTTTACGTTTCCAATTTTTTAAGATTATATATTTTATTTATCCCATTCTTAACTTTCCAACGATCATCTTTTCATTGAAAATGCAATAAATATAACCTTTTTTTAGCAAATTCATTTTCTTTATTTGTGTGACAGTCAAAAATTAAAATGATTTATACATTATTTAGGCTCAAAATATTTTTCCAAATAATTAAATCACACTCTGTACTTTTAAAAAAGATTAAATATCAATGTGTAATTTTGTAGAAATTATTATATCATGATGTGTAAATTAATGAAAGATTTAGCTTTTTTTGGTGACAAAAAGAGGATATATTTCACCCTTGACAAAACCATATTTTAATTTATTTTAAATTCTAAAAGAATTATAATTTTTTTTTGCTATTATTATTTATTTCATTTTATTTAGAGTAAATCAAGGTTTTTTAATTATAAAGTAGTCTACATAGGAATTCACACGATAAATCTACGATTAAAAGAACATAAATATATTTTTTTGTTTTTGGTTTGAATATACCATTATATCTCTTCAGAATTTCCAAGTATTCAAAAAATTGACAAAACGAGCTAAAATATTCTGCAAAGAAATTATTTTAGGTACAATATAGAAAATTCTTATCAATTTATTATTGTAATCCTTCATAAAAGGTTTTTTCATTAAGACGAAGATATCTATAGAGGATAAACATTTTTTACATGCGAAAATGCATTTTTGCAACTTTATAGTTATCTTTTATGGTAAATAGACCAATAATATCATACAAATATTCAAATTTCTATTATTATAATTTACAATTATATGAAATATTGAATATACGTGGAAATTTTACTTTTTCAAAGTTCCGTGAAAAAAATTAACTTTAAATGCCAGAGTTTTTAAATAATATAATTAAATTTCTAATTTGGTACGTATTTTTTTTACACAATACGCGAAATACCATTTTTTATTATATCAATAAATTTACTTGATGTTAAAAAAATGTACAAATTTTATAAAATCGATATAAATCACACATAAAACCTTTTTAAAATGTATATTTATTGTTTTTTATGTCTTTAAACAAAAATACAAATTTCTTACCCCTTTTTCCATGTAATCAGTGTTTCCTACCTCTAATGGTATAAAAAATATAATAAATATTAGTTTGCTTTATATTGGTTTTGAGAATCTATATATTTTCGCAGTTAAAAAATCAGCGCGATATTTGTTTCGCATTCATAGTGTATAATAGTTTACAAAAACATTTTGGAATTATCTAGTGGGATGTGATTTCGAATCGAAAACAAAGCCAATAATAGTATTGTTACTTGGGAACCTTTTGGAATAATTGAACTAATGTTCATCATAAAAATATTGATATTTTTAGGAAAAAAAAAGTAAAGTGCTAAATTTATATATATTGGCCTCTAATCAGGCCTCTGATAAAACATATAAAAAATCTTATAGACGAATACAATGATATGATTTTTAGTTTGAAATTTTGCTCATAACATTAAAAAAGCCAAGTCATTATAGCCACTATCAGCTTTATACGAGGTCATAGATCAAAGTTATATACAACTGTATGAATCGTATTTAAGTAAAATTTTATAGAATAAGTAGCATGCCATATTTAAAAGAGCTATATCATATTG
>NW_028233240.1:0-16617 GCF_057557595.1 Rhyacophila brunnea
TGATGAAAAGGTATAATTATTCAGGTTTTATATATCAATCAAAAAGATACTATTTTGAAAATTAGCATATGTATGATTGTATTAGTAATTTATGTTTTGATATTGTAACGATATAATAGCAAAGGAAAATGCTAGTATCGTATTAAAAATCAAAAATTATCTGCCTATTCTTTTTCTATCTATACGGATGGCTCAAGGTTTATAATTTTTACCATGAAATATGCGCATATGTTACTTTATATCATGAAGATTTATGCCTTTTTTTCTCTCTTAAACTCTTTTAAATCTTAGTATTCGTGCACAATAATATGGCTATCGTATTTATAAAACTACAAAAAGGTTTATTTCATGATGCCTGGTCGATTATACTTCGACATAGAAATATGATGCCTTGAATTATGCAATTTTTCTATGGTAAAAGTTAATAAAATAATTCTGACTTCATTAAAAAATTTTTGTTGTATCATCAATATTAGCATGAGAATCTTTTTTCGGCTCGAAATTATCGGTATCTTTTGTGATCAATTGAAAAATAAACATAAAATTATATCCAAAATAGCTTTTATATAATATAAAATAAATGTAACGTAATTTCTGGTGCATAAACATGGAGATTCTACTCAAATTTAATAGAATATGTATTTTTGAGGTAATCAAAGCAATTATGAATTTAATCGTGCTAACATATTTTTATAAGGGTATAATGACTTTAACCATGAAAAATAGGTTATAAATGCGATATATACAGTTCTATAATAATAAAAATTTTATATTATTTTTTTATTTAAATTATAAATCAATCAATATATTTTATAAAGGAGGTCTTTTTTGCAGATGTTTCCTGAACCTATTCATTATATGAGCTATATCATTCTATCAAGCAATAAATAAAATTATAGCATAAATTCTGAACACGAATAGATAAATACAAAATAATGGCATGAATATCAACACAAAAACTACGTATACATACCTTATCGTATATTAATGCTTGATTAAATCCTTCAAATTAAACAAAATAGATTTAATACTTTCACAGGCACTATGTGATTCTCTATGTTAACAAATATTTACTTTATAACCTATAATCAGGTTCACCGAATTATGTATATTATCAACTTAAGAGTATAAATGGAAAAGGTTTCCGTATTATTGTGCCAGTTATCTATATTTTCAGAATATTTTGGATTCATATACAAATAAAACCATATTATATTTAGACTAATAGGCTTAAAGATAATTTTTATTTTACAGAACCTCAAGATCAAAAGAGATTAAGATTATCAAATAAAGAGAAGGTTGATTAAATTTTGAAAGAATTTATTAAAAGCAAAATATAAATACCCATATAAACAATTCAATAGTCTAAAGTTTGAATTACATCAGCATTTGAATCATTTATTCCCAAAAAAACTATTTAGAGCAAAGCAGATGCATATTTAAAGTAAAAGATGAATGCCCGAAGAATATATACATGGAATACTTGTTATATAAAATACAATAAGATTTTTTATCAATAAAAATTATTACAATCACCCAAAAATATTTTATATCTTGATTAAAAACTCTATGGATACAAATCCAATTTTTAAAGGAAGGAGGAATTTATACATTGTGTGTAATTAAATAATTGAAGCTGCAAGTTCATTAAAATTATCATTAATAAGTAATTCATAAATATGAAGGAATCCTTCATATTTTATGAGCAAATTAGAGCAGTAAAATTTTAAATAATGTAGAAAGAAAAGATTATATAAACAGAACCGACTTCACTTATAAGTTGTGGTGAGATTTCATTGGATTATATACCATATTTGCTGTTAAAAAGATAAAAACGAATACATTTTTTTGCAAAATTAGAAGAACATAATATTTTCTGTGATATTAATTAAAAATATTTCTTTTCATTAATATAGAAAACCACGTTACTTCGCCTCAATAAATCTTATTTATGTATTTCTCGGTAATTTAACATAATATCTTAAAACTATAATCTCGACAATTTTTTTTTGGTTTAAATATGGTTTACTTTGATTTTGCTATATGTATTATTGAAATGTTCATGATAATATTTTCTAAGTTGTATACGATGATAATTGTCTTTTATATTTTTTTTAACTTATAAATTCAATAATAAGCAAGTTTATAATCTTAAGCTCCTCTTATCATCGTACGATATTTTTTCATTAAACTTAAAACTCAGAAAACTTCTAAGATGATAAAAAAAAGTATCTAAATCCCATAATTCTATTTAGAATTTATTTCCATCCGATAATGTACATTCATTTCAATCTTTCTAAAATAAACCTTTTCTACGATTATTATTTCTTTGTGTGGTATTATTATTTTAAAGTATATATAAGGGATGAACCTATTGAAATAAAATAAAATTTTAAAAGCTTCAAAAAATATCGTGAAAATTTTAACCATTATAAATCGACACAAGAAATTAAAAACATATTTAAAAAAAATTCCTCGTGAGATGACACATTTTGAAAATTTTCAGCGCGACTTTTTTTTGATTGGAATATTTATCGTGATGAATCTCAGATAGTTGGAGTATGGTAAATATTTTTTATTGAACCAAGTGGAGTTTTAAGCATTCATCACGAAATAAAAGATAATTAATGTGCCAGACTAATTAGCTAAATAATACGAGATCGCTATGGTAAAAGGATATGTAATTTTTTAGCCTCTTAAATAATTTTAATCTAGCTAAGACATGACTAATAGCGTTCTATCGGAAATTTCTTTATTGTATAATTGGTTTGTTTCACTAAGAATATTAACTTTACCTCTGTATCTTCACAATCAAATAAAATCATTCCTATGCTTTTTTGCTCTCTATCTCGAATTTCAGCAATTTATTCATATCATTAAAGAGAAATGTGCTATACTTTACCAAGTAATATGTCCTCTTTAACTTTGTATTATAACCCTCTGATTGTTCGTTATATTATAATGCAAGTTTATTGGAACAAAAATTTAATTAGATATCAATTATATTTTTACAAACACCTTATCATATTATATGGAATAATATCGATTCGTTACGTAATTAATTTTATGGTATTATAATGTTTTCATCGAAAATTTAATCTATCTCACAACTGTAAACAAGAACTATTTGATTATTTATTTATTTTTGGATTAAACGCAATACTAGTCTTTTATACGAGCTGTTAACTTCTTCAATACTTCTTTTCGTTTCATTCTTAATAAAATAATACATTTTTTATACTTTTTTTGAAGGAAATGATATAAAATCATTTCTTTGTCTAGAATCCATATTACTTTTAAAAAAAGATTTTCAATAATGATTTCTTTTATCTTCAGATTAAAATGCTTAAGATCTTTGAATAATCCATAAATATTGGCTCCTTATTAGCTATTAAAGCAATGGATATCTGTTTTATATAGCGAAATCTTTTTAAGTGCTTTTTTTTACTTTGCTATTATCTGAACACCATGTATTTTAATTTATGGATCTTTAATACCATAGATAAAACTTTGTAGTTGTTACTGGTTTTCCAAAAATATTTATATGAAAAATAATTATGCGACATACATAATATATAGTGGGACTGATAAATTATTTATTTTTACAAAATATATTTAACATTTTAAAAATAAAATATTTTTATATATATTTTTTATCTAACGCTTGAATCAATGGTTATGTGGAAAACTTTTCTGTAAATCAAAGAAGGGTATCTTTGAATAGTTACCTATAGATAATCACGTGTTTTTAAATTAAAAATATGAAAATATAACCGAAGATAAATTCAGTTTGTACTTGGATTCAAATCATTTTTCGTTTCTCGATTTACATTCAAGGCTGATTTCTATTTTTGAATGTACATAAAAAACAATAATATATATTAATTTTCATAGTGTTTACAAATAATATAGATTAATTTTCATAGTGTTTACAAATAATAAAATTTATATTTCTCTATTGATTTCACGATCTGGATATATAATTTTTTCGGATCAGCACTTATTTATAAATTTATTAATATCGATTTTTTAATTATATTGTCTTACTATCTTAGGGATCAAAATAGCATTACTTATTAGTAATCTTAGTAAATTCAAAATTATAGATATTTATTCCTCTGTTTATGCTGTGTTCCCTCGTAAATTAGTAAAATTTGTGAAGAGTATATTTCAGCCGCATAGCGCTAAATTTATGATCGATCCTTAGATTTAATACAATATAAATTTTAAATTTAGTTCGAATGAGCAAATAATTTTTGTTATTTCATCGGGTTTGTCTTAAATAAGATAAAATTTTAATTTTTTTCTAGAGGGTCATTTAAATAAATGATTTGATATTTTTTAATCTTGAAACAGCATGGTTTTTTATTTGAAGATAAAGGATTATCTCGTATCAATTATCTTTATTATAAAAAAATAATTGTATTTATATTTTTTACGGATTTTATAATTTCCCCAATCTATAAGAAAATATTAACAATGGATTTAATGAAAAATCAAGATGCAGCGCTTTATTTTAAAACGATAAAAATCAGTAGAAAAATTTTTTTATAATAAATTTCAATTTTTTAGCCGAAAAAGTCAATTATAGGAATGTTTCTATAAAAAATATTCTGTGATTTTGGTAAATGGTTATTAATGATGGAGCGAAAAACCCATATAAACCAGAAAAGGTAAAGATATAAAAGGATGCAAAAAATACATACTTTTCAATTTGAAAATCTATTTATGTCAATAAATTCAAGGCATGTACTCAAAAGTGAAGAAAAGTGGTTTCATTTTTGTTTTAGAGCGCACCATATTCAATAAAAATGAATTCAGAATGTGATGATGGTTTTCTTTTGTATGTTCACAATAAGATAGAATCTGATCATATAATTTAATAACCATATTTTTCGAATGTTAAACTATTTTACATAATAACTTATCAGTAAATATATAATATCGGTGTTTTTAATAACAATTTTTTCCATAAATCCTCTCATATTCGTAGTAATTTTTTCCGGCATGATATGTCCTTTTTGGTTTTGTCATATCCACATCCCTGTGGTTTGATATATAATATTTTAATGTACAGTGATTGCTCAAGGATCCATATTTATGTATTTTTGAAAAATGAAATGGTTACCGAGGACATTTTATTCGCAGATTTTTTTTATATTCTATCATATAGTTTTGATGAATTTCAGAAAAAATATTTTATAATCCGCTTAGATACTTTTAGGGATGTCTTTAAATGTTTATTGTAAGCTATTATGAAAAACTATTTTTGGCCGTAAACTGTTTTTATAATACGAGAAAAATAATTTTTGGTATTTCTCTTGTCACTCTTGCGAAGATACAAATACTATAAAACTTGCACTTACCATTGCTTAAATTTTCGTAACTTATTATCGGAACTGTTAGCATAACATATTAAAGAATGAACTCTGAAGTAATTTACTTTGTAAGATTGATAAACAGCATATGATATTCGAAAGAATGACGGAAATTAATTCTTTAATAAAATAAACGCATTGTATATAGCTAAATATTTTGTATAAATGCTAGCTTATAGATTAAAAGATTTTTTTCGATGAAATTTCAATAAAATATTAATTTAAAAGCTGAATAAAAGTCATATTTTCTTGTGATTTTCAAACGCAAATATTCAATTCTAATTTTTATGCAATCATATTGGAAG
This sequence comes from Rhyacophila brunnea, assembly GCF_057557595.1. Lineage (NCBI taxonomy): Eukaryota > Metazoa > Arthropoda > Insecta > Trichoptera > Rhyacophilidae > Rhyacophila > Rhyacophila brunnea. The sequence continues at coordinate 5,684 of NW_028233240.1, forward strand.
ATAAAAAAATGAAAATATGGCTAATCGAATTAAATAGTCGAGACTGCATTAATTCAGAAAAAATATTTAAAATTTTTGGTGATGCATATTCATTTTAAAAAAATTTTATCAAATGCAAAAAAATTCAATAGATTCAAAATGCTTTCGAGGGATGAATATAAAATACAAATCTCGGAATAATAAATTATAGCTGTAAACTTTTTTCTAGCAAAATCTTTGAAATAGTAAAAGAGATATATGATTTTTAAAGTAAAATTAATTGAAGAATTAGACTTTAAAAAATGTGTATACCTCTAGTAAATTTACAACTGTTTAGAAGAAGTTTATAAAAAGAAAAGCACAATATATTTTATTTAAAGTAAAAAAATAGGGTATAAAATCAATAAAAACAAAATAATTACATTTTAAAGCCGAAAAAACTGGTCAATAATTTATCTTCTGATATAATGTGAATTTTAATATTTTACAGATGTGGTTTATTATCTAAGCAGATACAAATTGGATAACATAACTGCATAAATGTTTTTACTATTTATTTTTAAACTTAAATTTCTCTATAAATATAATTATTTCGGTGGCTTCTTATAAATGAATTTCAATTTTTTAAATATATTAACAATGTCTTTTCAAGTTTTTGTAATTTTATTTTGAGTCCATTCTATTAATATTCGAATGAAGTTTTTCACAAATTATGCATTTATTTTAGCAATTAATAGATTTCATTTTTTATAATTTCTTGTAAATACATTTATATTTATCGATTCTAGTAATCTAAAAAGCGCTTGCTTTATTATAAATAATCCTTAGGAAATTTTATTTGAATTAGATATCATTATGAATAATTATTTTATAAAATTATTCATCTCGTATTTTTATTTATTTACTTGCGTATGGAAGCATTTTACTTACTTTAAAAATGTTGTATTTGTACTTAGATATAGACCCATATCATGATCTAAAAAAGCATATAATACCTTTGGAGAAAAAATTTTCAATCAAAAAGGATTTTTTTCAATTAATTCTAGATGAATCTATCTATATAAAAATGACTGGAAATAAAAAAGGATTGACCCTTTGATTTTTGAAAAATATATGAAATATTTAAGTTTGAATTTAAAGTTGCATCAATAATGTTTATTTTGTATTAAAAGGCTACTAATATATATGTATTAAGGACATTTTTGAAATGCTTAGGAAAAAAAAGTATATTTCAAGATTTTTTAATATGTGAGGAAATTCTAAAGAATGGTCATTTAAAGGTTTTTTGTTGTTTTAAGTGCCCACTTTATGATATTGTACATCATAATTGGCTACTTATATGTGTTTTTTTTTCTTTGTCATTGAATTAAGGTATTAATGGCTTTACGATTGCCTTTTATTTACCTTCATTTAAACACTCACTTCAAAAAATGCTTTCCGCCTCTTTCAAGTATGATATTAAATAGATATTAAAAACTGAGATTTACATAGAAGCAATTTAACAATACATAATTTGATAAAAATAAACTTAACGAGCACACCATCAAAATATAAATTAAAAAATAATGGGCTCTTTTAGTTAATATAATCTATTCCGGTATATAAAACGGTGATATAGTATCTGTAATAAAACTTAAATTTTTTTCCTAAAACTATTATGAAGGAAAATCCTTGTTCAAATGTTTAAAGTATCAATTTAAGTGTTGCAGAATATGTAGAAAATCAAAACCCCAAATATTTAAAAAGGTAAAAACTGATAATATTCTTTTTCTAATTGAAAACGGCTATACTTATGAAAATTATTATTTTAAAACACAACATGTCTATTTACAAACGGAAATTACATCTTTTTTAATTTTGCTTATAGATTGATAAAAAATGAGAAAGAAAATCATTTTATTTACGGTTTCTTCTCGAAATAACCTTTTGCATCAACCCATAATAATATTTAAAAACCACATTTCTTTCACGACAGGAAGTTTTAGATCTAATTCTTAGAAGCAAACAAAGTTTTAAGATAATTTTAAATTTTACGATTTAAATTGAGAAAAATATGCAAATATTAATTGGTCAAATACATTTTTATACTTTTGAATAGTCGAAGTATTTATTAGAAATCAAAAATTAAAAGATACTATTCAAAAATTTAGAGCTGAATAGACCATTTTAAATATTATTATTGGTTTTCTTCTAAAAAAACTTTAAATATATAATAAAATAAAGCCAAAATAAATCATAACATAAAAAAAGAATTATGAATAGAATAATAGAAGCTTTATTTTGTATTCATATAATTCAAAGCTTTAAAATATATTTAGCTAAAGAGAATATATTATCCGAATCTCCTAGCACCAGTCTTTATTACTGTGATTTTTTTAAAATATGCACAGATTCTGCTTTAATATGTATATTTATGAAAAAAATGAATGTAAATCGTATTTTATTATTCTAAACATACTTATTTTGAATATTTTAAACAGAATTATTAAAATTATAAGTTCAAAAAATATTAAATTCATACATATTTTATATATTGATGTGATAAATTGGCATAATACATAATTGTAATGTTAGAATACATTTAAAACCTTGGTTTTTTAAAATAAATTGACACGATTGTATTGGAATTCTTCCTGCCTTATAATAGCCTTCATATAATAGATAAGTCTGAATATTGGCCTTAGATTGTTTTTTTAAGTAAATAAAAATGATAATTTTTTACATACGTAATTTCATGATTAAAAAATTGTCTATTTCGTCTTTAAATAGCAAAAGTTATTAATATCATACGATAAATCGTTTTCAGCAGCGATCATTTCTAAGAAGCGTTAATATAATGATCAAGAAATTCAAAAAAATCTATTGCTGTATTTTACTTTATAGAAATATCTTGATTGAATCTATGTGATAGATATTGATTAAATAAATTTGAATGTTTGATTTGACCACAAAAGTCCCAGCAAATTCACTAGAATATTAAGCTTTTAAATTTGAAAAAATTAAATACAATAAGCAATCGTATATTGTATACAGCATTGTTGGCATCAGAATTATTTTAAATTTTCCATAATTTATGTTTAATTTTATAATATAAATTTAATTTTACCATAACATATGCCGAAAAGTTAGTTTTTGTACGAATATTTGCCTCTAAAGTTCTTAAATATTTTTTACTGACATATTTCACGAATATAAAAAACAAAAAGAAAAGAATTTTAAATCTTTCTTGGTTTGTTGCATAAAAGCACTGTTAACATACTTTTGAGACTAAAATAAGATCTATTTTGTAATTTGCCATATAAAATTTAAAAGTACAAAATTTGTTTGAATGGCGATTGCCACTTATTTGTTTTATATATTATTACTTTAAATCACTTATATTTACCTATATATACCTAAAACAGTCGTCTCTGGTCTGTAATCTACCTTCATTATCTAATTTATAGAATCAAAGTGTATATTAAATGAAGCTATATTATAAAATAACCTATTTACAAGGGAATTTTGTTCTTCGATCCAAAAAAATTTACTACAAATTATTTATTTTTTATTCCAAAAGTGGATCTAGCTCTAATTTGACTTTTTTAAATATCTTAAATCCTAAAACTTCACAAAATGATTTTTCCATCATATTAATTTTGCGGCTACATAAGAAGAATTTTATTACAAAAATAGACGGATTTTATTTTAAATCATTTAATGATATGGTACTATCATTCAATAAAATTTGTATTTTATTTATTCTCTAAGCATCAACCCATTCTTTAAACAATATTCTTTGGTATATGTTTGAATTTTGAAATTTTAGTAGATATTTAGCTAAATTTACTTTATGTGTGCTTAAAATATTTTGTTGGATCCCAGAGCGTTTATATACGACTTACAATCAAGGTAAAAGATTCTTTATTATAGAATTTAATTTCATTCATTTTTATGTTCCATGAATAGTATAAGATCTTATATGATCCAATGCATCTAGTTCTACATTGAATTTCATATATGCCTAATATTCGTGTAAGTTGTGAATACCTACTGAATCAGAAGGATGACGAAGCAAATAATAGGATACAGTAAAATACTTGAATTAATCAGTAGGTGAAAAGAAAATGTATAGAAAATTTTTGTAAATTATGAGACCTAAAGCTTTATAAGACAAAAAACTATATTGAGAAGTTAAAAGTTTTACTTCCACTAATTTGAATAGCTAGAAATAAAATTAATCAATTAAAAAATTTAGAATAAATAGGCAAATGTTAAATAAATATATAAGCTGCTGACCATAAATTATTATTCAAAATTATTGAATTCTTTATATGAACTAGAAATTTAGAACACCTTTAATTTTAGGATTTCGACTTTTAAAAATATTTTTCTCTGTTTTTGTATGCAATTTGAGAAAATAACGTGTGTATCACTTAGAACATATAATCGGTGATTAATACGTATCTTTAAAACCATATGCTTAAAAAATTACTAAATTGATATGATTAATTTATCATGGGGTTGATCATACTTTTTGTTTTATTGAATTATATCAAAAAAATCACTATATGATGAATGCAACAAATCAAAAGATCTTGATCTTAAATTCAACTATAAAATTTAAATAAACCCCATACTTCAATACAATGAAAATCACATCTATTTATATATATTTTTTGATTGTTCTATCCGCATCATTCGAATGCCAGAATCTAGAAACCGAACCCAGAAATGGAAAAAATATTTGTGAAGGGTCAATTTGCAAAAACCAAGATATAAATACAAATATTGTGGATAAAGAGCATTTATTCAAAGATAAACACAAAAAATATAAAAGAGTCCTGAAATATATATTCAAAAAGGTAAATAAACTATTCAAAATACAATCTTCGCAGCCTAAAAAATATGATCTGAATGAAGGGGATTTATATAAAGATAATTTATTATTTGAAGATGTATTAAAGGGGAAACCATGTGCTTTTGATTTAGTTTTACCAGAGAATTTACAGATTGAGCAAAAGCCTACAAACACACCTGTAAATAATATACAAAAAATTAACACATCAAATACATATATAAATGCGTTATTGCATTATTTTGAAGAAAACAAGCACAGATCAGATGAGAAATCGAGCTATTTGGATGAAAAAAACCTCTTTGCTGTAGATATGACAATTAATTCTGCAGATTGTCGATATTCGGAACCAATGAATTGCAATTCTCATGAAATTTTGAAGGAATCAGATAGAATCCTTCAAAATAAAGAAAAAACATCAAAAATAATTTCTGAAAATTTAGTATGTTTTTCCGATGGGATATCTCAAATAAACAAAAATGATATTTATCCTATAAATCACTGTGATTTAGGAATCTTTGAGAATCTTAAAGCGAACATAGAAAATTTAAAGTATTCTATTGATGGCATAATTTCGAGAAAATACAATCTGAATGCCCCACAGTCTTTTTCCAATTTCGTTATGAAAAAAACATCTATTGATGGCGATCCAGTGTTTAAAATAATATTTATGACGAAAATTTACAAAATAAATTTTTTTAATGATGATTTAATGAAAAAGACTAAAAATCAATCTACCATAAAAACATTCTGCGATTTCATCTTTGAAGGTATTACGATAAGATTGCTAGAAAATCTTAAGACATATTTTATGGCTACAAATAATCCTGTAAATGTAACAGATGCGTTTCTTTCTAAAGATGACGATAATGAACTAATGTATACATTTGTTTATATAGGTGGAATGAATGTGAAAATATATGCACATTATAAAGAAGAAAAATTTGCGAAAGAGTTACTTATGACCAAAATTAATTTACAAAAAGAATTTTCAAATTTACAGGAAAATCATTTACCTCAAGAAACTAGTGCAAAATACACTGTTCAAGAACCTTTGAATCAGCCCGTAGAAAAATATTGCATGCTAAATCATGAAAATTTTTATAAGAGGTATTTGTATAGATACAAGTATAAGAAATTTATGATTAATTTTTCAATGGATTTTTCCGCTATAAAAAGGGAACTACGAAACATAGTCAGTTTTGATATAAAAAATAGCGAAGAGCATGTTAGACTAGATGAACACGAGACTACAAGCTTAAATCCCCAACAAGTTATTATAGAAATAAATCATCCAAAAAGACGCATCAATGTAGCGTCATCTAGGCGTAATTTTTTCGATTATCATCGTGAAAATAGCAAATATTCCTTGCATAAAGAAAAAATTCGGAGTATCAATGATCTGTCTAATATTCAACAGTATGAACCTGTTTATTTTACTGGGCGAGAAAATACAAAATATGGGGAGAAAGAACTATCAGATAACAATATAATCACCATATATCCTGTTGGTAAAGTCTATGTGCACGATGAAGCTTCCGCTATTTCACACAAAAATATTCAAAATGCTGAAGAAGAAAAACATGATCGAAAGGATGATAGAATCTCTATGAAAGACGTTCACGAGGGTACCAACATCGAATTAAATAGTTCAGATGCGAAAAATTTTAAAAAAGTGGCACAATTGAACAAAAACAATAAAAAATTCAACAGAAACTTGGTCTTAGGCAGACATAAAAAAAATAGGAAGCAACGTAAATTTATTTTTGATCCATCCTTTTATTCTTTTTCTCTACTGAAATTTGCAAGAAAACCCATATTACAAAAAAATAAGGATTATATGACTCTCTCAAATTCAAACCTATATCAGAACATTTCAATTGACGCATCAGGCGAAACAGAAAAAGATGATGAAAAAATACGTGAAGCATTGAAAAAGGATAATCGCAAATTTTATCAAATATTTTTCTGAAAACACATATTATCTATTAATCTGTACTTAAAGTGAATTAAAGTTCATAATATAAATTTTTTATATTTTTGTGGCTGAATGCACTATTATAAAGGAAAACTGTTTTATTTGGATTTTATGTCCTTATAACTTACATTATTCACAAACATTAATTTTTTTAATATTAAAAGTACTGCATAAAATGTTTTTTTTCTGCCGTAAAAACTGGCTCTTTCTCTTTAAATAAAATAAATATATAAAGGTGATTCTTAGTATACTGCAATTCGAATAAAAATGACTGTTTATACATTTTTATGTATAAGAACCTACAGGAAAAGAATATTTAATGAAAATATGTAAGCAGATGGTATATTTAACAATGTTATGATAAGCGTGTTTAATAATACTTGTCAAATGTAATAGCAATAAAACGAATGAAATTTATGTTCGAATTCCCAGTTAATATGCTATATAATATTTTTATGCATCATTCTTTTATCCATGACTTGAGTATATGCTCCATGAATAATGTGTTGGAATATACCAAGCAAAGACAGACTGCTTTTACAATGTATTTGAAAGATTAAAAAAAATATACCAATCTTCGGCTCTTTAAACATTTATACTTATACCCTTCAAAGAAATCAGGGTGGTGACTTTTTGTTTTTAATGCAGCATACTTTCAACTTAATCCACAAATTTATATTCTTTATAAAAATACTCAATTTTTATATCTAAATGGCTTCAAACTATATAACTAGAGATTTATGTAAATATAAACGCTCTTTTATTTAAAGATTTACAAATACTCAAACTCTCTTACTTTATTAGATTTCTGATTTCATCATTTGTATTACGGCGGTCGCTCCAATATTAAAAAGGTTCCATGAAGTTTTTATTATTTTAACGCACATAGAAGCATATATTAAAAGGTTTTTCACCTTTACATAGTTCAAATTTTTTGTCTACTCCTTTACATTCTTGTAATCCCATTCTTTATCTATCCTTAATATTGATGAAAAAAATCTTTTAAAAGTAATTCTGCGCGTGAGGCAATATTACTAGAGCCGTTTAATAATCATCGTCCTAAATTTTGAAAGTTATTCGGTTCATTATCCATAAATAATATGGAAAAATGTCCCATCTGTTAGATTACATCATATTGTCGTTAGAATAACTTCTTATTTTATCTATTTGGCAAATTTATAGTTTTTGTTCGTATTATTTGTGTGTATTTTATATACAGCTATAATTTGCTTTTTACCATACATATGTGTGTTCATTTTATCTATAAATATGATATGTATATTAATTTAAAAACGTTTTTGTTGAAGATATTATGTTGAAAATGGTATTTGCCTCCGTAAATACATTTAAAAACTGACGGATATCCTGTGGAATACAAAGTAATCTGTATGATAACAGAAGCTAGTTGATAGTCCAAAAAAATACACTAGAATTATTAAAACATGATCTTTCATTTTAGCTTTAAAACCAATATATGAATTATTTTAAAATCTTTTAAGGTTGCGATGTTTATATATTCATAAAAATATCATGTATAATTTCAACTAGTAAGTAAATAAGGTGTTCTACATCTTTTAGCTTGACATAATATGATAAATAGATGTTTAGGGGAGTTAATATCATCGAAACAAGCCTTCAGGTGATATAATTAGAGTTTAGTTTCATGATATGAATATATACATTTTAAATTTTTATAAAGACACATAATGGCATGTTTTTGCATATTCTATAATCATAAAACCTTTGAAAAATATTTATACATATTAAAGATGGCAAATGAGACCATTTAATATCGTCTTTTGGCTCGGGGTGTTCAAATTTATCTTCAAAATACAATTAAATTTATAAAAAACGGGAGAGTGCATATCTATGGTTAAATAATAGATGTATTGCATGAAAATTACCAAACTTTTTTTTAGTGAGATAACATGCTGTATAAGATGATAGTATGTCTCAGACATATACTTATGATGTGATTTTAAACGCGAAGGTTTTCGATATAATGATGATACAGGCCACAAAAATATAATTAATATATTTTTAAAAGCATGATTAAATCAATATAAATACAATTTCAGGCTTGTTCGAGGTTAAAGACGGTAAATCTAACACGTAATTAAATATTGGCGAATTTTCAAGATTTTCGAAACGTTCTAATGTATTCAACTATTTTTGTTGTAACATAATGCACCGGGGTTCCAAGTTCAATCCAGACTCGTATTTATATGAAATTTGACTCTATGATATATTATAGTGAGAGTACTCAAAGAGTTATACTTAAATTGTTTCTGCTTACTAAGCCTATGAATTAATAAGATAAATAACGGAATTTAAGACATGTCTAGTATTTTTACAGCATTGGAATGTTTGATATATTTAGAGAAACGGTTGAAAAAGGGTTATATTTAAAAATTTTGGGTCATTTATTTCAACTTATTATATGTTTTATATTAAAAATACGTTCTTTATCTATCAGTTATATAATAAAAAATTTATTTTTATTTTTTTAGTTGCATATTATGCCTTTTTTTCGCCTTGAGCTGTAGTCTCCTTGGTGAAGGTTCCTAAGAAAATAAGAGCCGAAGATGTTTTATATGGAATTTAGAAGGAGGCGTGTCCATATGAATAGATATAGTATTTATTGATATGATCTATTTTAAGACTGTCAATCTAATTTCCGATAATTGAAACTGTTAATTAAATTACAATAATTTATAACTGATTTTACTTTTTTAACACGTTCTTTAGTAGTTTTTTTATAAGAGCTAGTAAAGTCATGTTATAATTAAGAAATTCAAATGCCACTATTTTATCAAAAATCAACAATATTTGTATAATTTTATTTAAGAGGAAAAATATATATAAATTTTAAAAAAAGCGCAATATTGATTTTTTATCAGTCGAAAAATATATACAGAATCTATGTGTTTATGTTAGAATATATATTATGCAGTTCAAATAAAAGATTTATGCCAATGAAAGGTAATTGTGCTATATGGCGTTTCAATGTGAAAATTTTGAACGCAAGGAAGCCATAAAAAGCGCTGAATTTTTCCTAGCTGATTTTACTTCAAGTAAAAATAATCCATAAACAATTTATGGTAATATTTATAGATTTTATTGTATTACTTTTATGGATAAAATGGGATTGTCGTGATTTCAGGCCATCCCGATTAGATAAAAATAGCCGATGGACTAATATGCAGAAAAATCGGATGTATGTAGAATAATATGCTTTAATGGATCTCATAATTTTTAAATTCTTAATATTATTTGCATATACCGTTAAAGCCGTAGGTATTCAGATGATGAAAAGAGGTAGAAACACTTGTTTGTGTGAGATGTCATTTGTTATTCTGGCAGTTTGAAAAGATGGTAAAGCATCTTTTGTGGGGTTTAATTATATCCTTGCGCTAACAAACATATTTAGATCAATTAAAATATCAATTGACGACACAGAATAGCATATTTTTGCATATAATTGGGTTATTTTAAAACATATAGAGAATTAAATTTTTCTAAAATAATTAAAGCTAGTCTATAGTTTTTTTGTGGTGTGTATATTTTTTTAGAGAGTTAGGAATTTTTGAAATAAATGCAGCCTTGTATATATTTTTTTTTCTGAGTGTGTAAGTTGTTTTTTATAAGATTTCTTCTTTATTAAATAAATGATCATAAATATTTTTAGAGCAACAAATTTTTTAAAGCAATTAACGACATGTATATAGTATAGTTGCCTTATTACCGAGCAATGTAATCTAATAATCTAAATATATTTTTTTATATACTTGATTGAAACTATTTTTTTAGAGAATTAAGAATTTTTGGAATAAATGCAGCCTTGTATATATTTTTTTTAAGGGAGTGTAAGTTGTTTTCTTCTTTATTCTATACTTGATCGAAAATATTTTTAGAGCATTAGAATTTTCGATGCAATTAACGCCTAGCATATAGTTACCTTGTTACTAAACTTTATAGTCTAATTATCTAAATGTTTTTTACACTACAGTTCATTTAAACTATTTATTAAGAGTTAGAATGATTTTTACTAAATTTTTGGTATAAAATCAATTCTAGACTAGACTATATAAAAGAAATGAAAAATATATGAATTTTTATTTATGTATGATTACCAACATT
>NW_028233241.1:0-16581 GCF_057557595.1 Rhyacophila brunnea
GATATATAAAAAAATCTTGCGCAGCAAAGATCGCTTTCAAGAAAAATTAAAATGTACAAATGCTTATATTTTAATTTCTATCGTTCATTTTGAAAACTGACAATTCTTGTATACGATATGCCTTTTTAATATTTATGTATTTAGTTTCCACAGATCAAACTAATTTTTAAAGAGTAAAGGATTAAATCTATAACATTTACACTTAGAAGTAAAATTTGCATTTTCTGATTTTTCGCTCTTAGAAATTTTAATTATATTTGAACTAGCAGATTTTCGGAGATGAAATTAAATGCCAGCAAACGTAAAATTTTGTTGTTGAGTATAGTTTGAGTTTTAGGGAAAACAATTTATCACTAAATATATGAATTCTATGTTTTTTACTCTAATAGAAAACCTTTTTTCGGTTATAGATAGTTTTCTATAATAGTACAAAACTAAAGTAATGCAGTGTAATGTCTGACTAAAATTATTATTTTAACATTACTATATTGTTTTAAGCGCATATTTTATGCTATAAATAAATATAACAGTTTAATGTCGGAAAACACAGCAAAAGTTGAAATTCATATCATTATTAATTCTAATATGTACAATTATTATTTAAAAATACATATAATACGTCTAAAACGGCCTAATTTATTTTTTTTATTCATTTTTTTTATATCTATTGAAATATTATAAAAGTATAAATATACATTTAAAAAGTTCCTGGAACAATAAAAAAATAGAAAACTCTATAGGAGTAGATTTTTAGTCTATTATTTAAAATCATTTATAGCATGAAACAAAAAGTCATTATCGATAGAAAAATGTTTTTACGTTAGACTCTTATGAATATTTATAATCAAAATATTTTGTGCTGCCTATTTTTTTATGCTAATCTCTAATATGTTTTATTGCAGATATAAAATTATATTAAGATGATAGAATTTAATATCAAAAAACGTTTTTTTGCGACTTCATTTGTCTATTGAACAAAAAAAAATTTAATATATGAAAAAATGTATTAACGATTTTCCTGGTCAAAAAAGTTGATAATGTGATTAAATAACTTCGACCCATATATTCAGACTTTAAATAAAACATTTTTCTCAATAAAAGAACAAAAATAAAATGATTTTTTTATATAATGAATCTAATAATTCTAAATACAGCATATCTACTATTGAAAATGACTTTAGGTTGTTTTTGTGCATATTTAAAGTATTAAAGTTATTGGTTAAATAAACATAACGAGGAAAATCAATTTTTACGTTAATTTTTTCCCTAGCATTAGTAATTACAAAAAATTTCAAATTTTACGTATCTTTTTAATCTAAGGTCATCTCTAAAATAAATATTCTATGATAAAAACATCATCATAAAAGTATATCAATACTTAAATATCACACCAGAATGTATTACAATTATAACTTTCAAAAGTTCTCGGTAAATGCTTTAAATAGAAAATTAGAATGGTAAAAGCTTTTATCATAAATTCAAAAAATATTTGCGATTAAAATTTAAATCGTAGTATTCAGCTTGCTTATTAAAAGAGGTCTCTTAATTGTTTAATCTTACGATTTAATATTAAATAGCTCAATTATGTTTTTTTATGGATTAATTGGATTTTTAGCTTTTTATAATTGTTCAAACAAATTTTAAGATTACTCTATATAACAGATTTGGCTATTAATTCTTTCCACCTCATCATCTTAAAATACTTTATGATGTATCCTTTATACTCACGACTTATAAGTTCATAATAATTATCAAATTCCAATGTTTTTACATATGCTTACGCCTCATTCGACATTTTAAACTCCTTTTATACGACCTATGGTATTCTCTACCCACTCCATCCGAACTTATGACGTATGGAAATACTCGTGTTTTAAATTTCATAATCATAATGAGTTTATTTGCTACTATATCGATTTTCTTGGATTCCCATTGTCAAAATTCTTCAGATTATCAATACTCGTAATCCCTTTTTCTATTAACGTTATTTAATTTTTCTTCTTATCGTGCACTAAAATATGCTTTCGATCAAATTATAATTTTATGTCCTTTGATTTTTATATCAACCTCTATTTCCGCTTGTTCTTTGCAATTATATCATGAACCGAATGCTTTCTGCTTTCACGCTTTTTTAATGTTGTATTTTCTTATAAGCATATAGAATATTTATCTTGCAAATACGTCTTTTCTTCGTGTATTTTCATTTCAAGCATTTTTATATCTGCTTGTAAAGTGCCTACTGTTTTTTATGCCTTTCCGCAGTGTTGAAATTATAACTTTTTTCTGATAAACATATTTTTATGCGGCATGAAACATAATCTTGCCACCTCTTATGGCGCTACGTCTACAATTTTTAGCCATCTTGAAGATCCCACTATGTCAATCGTTTTATTGTTGTAGATACTGAAAGATTTTTGATGTAGTTGTTTATCTTTTATTTTACATATTAAACTTTCTTTCTGCTTCAACTCAATAGATACTATGGATAGATTTTCTGAGTTTTTATCCGGACATCGAGCATTGATTTATCTATGATAAATGTGTTTTATTCTCTTCTTCTGTTTTGTATAGAGCTGCACTCCTTGGGGATATTCTTTTATTGGTGTTAAGTGTATTATTGTACTTTAAAGTCATTTTCTCATATAAAATTACGACACACGATATTTGTCTCCCACTTTCTTTTTTTAAAATGCAAGATTTATCTTTTTGCTGGCTGTAAGTGAATAGATTCTTCATCTAAAACTTTCCTTATCCGATCATCTATTTTATCAAAGTCTTTTGGTTCCAGTTCAAGAACGCCTATATAGTAATTTAATAGTGGAATATCTAGCATGTATATTTATTTAGAAAACGTCTTGCATTGGTGGGTGGTTTTTACCAGTTTTGAAAACCCTTTTTTGTTATAAAATCATAAATTTTGGCAAATGTTTTATCTTTAATTACAAATAAACTATCTTCAAAAATGCAAAGGTATTTATATCTTATGCTAACCTTCTTTTATATTCGAATATTCACAACACCTAAAATAATTTGCAGCTAGCTTCGATTTTCTAATTCTAGTCTTACGCAATTGAAGAAATTCACGCTTTCTTATGTGATCTTTTTTAAGTTTACAGAGTTCTTGATCACAAGCTTCAGATCATCAATAAATAAGAGGTGGTTTTTTTATGGAAAGATATAACTATTGGTATATTTACCAAATGAATTATTTGGCTCGGAGCTCTATTTGATATAATTATATTGCTATGTATTCTACTTAATGAATCCCTCTACAAAACAATTAGAGGTGATGAACGACTTACTCTTTGCAGTATAACTTACATCATACTTTTGTTACATATTTATTTGTTGTTAAATCTTACAGAAATTTCCTATTTACTCGCTATCACACAATCAAACTTGTATGTCTGCTCATTAAGATTAAGTTTTGCCAACACCACCATTAAATAATATTGATCGATTGGGTCAAAAGGTTTCCCAAAACACCATAAAACATCTTTCTCTATTTAGTGTATAGTCCTGTTAATATTCGATTCCATTACGCCCCTTGTACCCGTCGTACAGTTCCCAAATCGTTTTTCGACAATAGGTTACGCCATATCACCTCCTACTGTAGGGTATTCGTCATTTTTATATGCAGATCTATAGAGATTATACATAAAGGTAAAAAAATCAAATCCACTACCATTTATTACTTTATATTTGGAAATTAGATATGTTGATCTTTCATAAAATCGGAAATTTTCAATTTTTTATTTTAAAAACATAACAGTGATATATAGTAGATATATTTATGCAAAGATGTAATTTTCTTATAAAAAGGTTATAGATCTCATCTGAACCTACAGATTTCCAATTAGGCAACTAGTTAACAACTTTTTAAAATTTTGGAATGACAAAAAATATGCCTCCGCATTCCAATATAACATAAATATACTTACAAACTGCCACTACGAAGAAATTTTCTTGCTTATTTTCACCTTTACCATTGCAATTTGTTTCTCTTCAGCTTTTAGAGCAAAAATATCCTTTCTATTTTATGCATTATATATCAGACTCTTTTTTATTTTTATTGATTTTTTTCTTGCTGAATCTCACATATCTTTTGGCATTCATCAATCTGGTTTCTTCATTGTTTTTTCTTATTATGCTAAATAATTATAACAGTTAATCTTTTGTTCAAGATTTTGTAAAAATGTCGCATTTTTTTCTGATCTTTTTTCATTTTTTACAATGACACTTGCTTCTTGCGCTATAACAGAGTTTAAAATGTCATTTTTATTAATTACTGTATTTGGCATCGCCTTCTTATACTATAATGTTAATATTTTCTATTGCAGATTCTTTTTTTGTTCTTATTTTAAGTAATTAACTGAAAACCCTTGTATAATCTTGCAATTGTAGCCATAGTTTTAGTTTAACAGCACTAGTACTCGTATTTAAGACATTTTTTTTTCTTCCAAAACTTTTATTTACTTTATAAAATAGTACTTTCGTATTTATTTTCTAGTCCCTTATCTTATACTTATTAACTGAAAATACATTTTATGATAAATTTATTTGCATTTTAAACATATTTTATTTTAATTAAATTGTGTGATTGAAAATTCAACACTTTTTATTTTTTTTTGAAGTTTTTGAGCCATATTTTGAACTGGTCTTCTCCCATTTTTACATCGACAGAAATTATATTTCCCAAATTTCTTTTATAATAATAAGTGCGTTGAAAATGTGTCCTTATAGTAACTTTATTTACAGCCAATCAAGGCGTTTAATACGCTTAAAGCGCAGAAGAATTGATTCATAACACTCTTATAAAATATTCTAATGAGAAAGAGTTTTTTTTATAAGTTTTTTCTTCGGATTTGTCTATCTATCTAACGTAGCGTTATTTATAATGAGTATGATTCCGTTTTATTTCTCTCTTCGTTCTTTAAAGGATCAATTCTGTTTTTTTTGCTACTGTAGTTTCTTTTTCCTGGTTTTTCTGTAGCTCAAAAAGAGTTTTTTTGTGGTAAAATGAAACATCAATAAAAATTATAAACTTATTTTAGCTATATCTAATGCATAGGTGCTTTTAATTCAAGCATATTCATATTATAACCCATTTAGAACTACTTATTAAATTTAATCCAGAAATAAAGCTTTAAAAAACCATAAAATTATTAAAGGAATTTTCAGTTCCTTTTTATTTTATATTCACTTATTTATCCAAATAATATCATGTAGATTTATCACATCAATAAGAAATTTTTACAAAATTTGAAACTATTTTTGCGTTTAAAAGATTTACTTTATGTTGAACAAGATATTTCATCAATGCACTATTGATGTACATCCCATCTTAACGCCAATAATTTCGTTTATTTGATTTGTGTTCGAAGATCGTCTCTGGCTGTTTTAGCACCGCACAAAAGGTTTTTGTATATAGTTCGAAGCTTTTTTTTGCCGTTTATGAACTCTATCGAGTTTTAATGTATCATTTTCTGCAAGGAAAATATTGCTTGTTTTATAATTGAACAATGTCTTTGCCCGATAATAGTTCAAGCTACTAATCCTTTTTATTTTGGGCTATAATTTGAATATCTGCACCATTATGTAATTTGAAATCTAAAAATTATATATATTTTGGCTTTTTGGGGTCTAAAATAAAAACAGGGGGATAGTTATATCTTAAAAATATATTGTGATTAAAATATTTCTGAAGATACAAAGAAAGCATTTATATAACAATATAGCTTTTTTTAGAAAGTTTTTTTGATGCGATAAAAAAATTTAAAGACTTCCGTGCATACTTTATATTTTGACGAGGATATTATTATATATTTACGAGCTTTGAAATATTTCATTCCCCAAGAATATTCAAGATTAAAAGGGACACAAAATATGGCATAGTATTTCCATAATTTTCGCTAAAAATGGGGCTCAAATATATCATTAAAAATATTTTACTCAATGTTTTTATAATCCAAATAATATTTTTCTGTTGAATATAACTCCGATTAATTACATTTTTGACACACTGAAAACTATTTTTATTGAGCTTATGATAAAAAACCAAAAAAATGTAGCTTTAATTATAAAAATTCAAATTTACACAATTCTTCCTGTATAGTATTCACGATAAGTTGCTCGTCCCTATACCTTACTAAAAAACCACCAAGTTTAAATGTAACTTTTCAATACAATCGCTATTATAAATCGAGTCGAAGTAAACCATTAAATTTTCGCTGATTTCTTTATAGTAAAACTTTAATAGCTCGTGAAGAGCGTTGCTAGCCAGTGTATTATCCCATTAATAATTGCAATAGAAATATTCTTTGAATAAACTTTAAATTCACGAAATATATCAGCACCATAAGTCATGATAAACATTTCTTCTTCTAACATACAAGTGTCTTTGTGAAAATGCAACAATCTATTTTGAGACATATGAGATTTAAGATTGGCACATAAATTTTTAATTACTCTAATTAAATATTTTTGTGTTCCTAACTCTTTAGCCCTCGAACTTACATAGTTTTGATTCCAGCTATAAATTTTTGGTAAATCGATTTTAAAACAAAAATCTCTCTTTACATTGAATTGTATTATTTTCTAAGTGATAAATAAATCATTGTGTTTGGATTAATGTTAAATCGAAATAAAAATCCCTTTTTTAAATCCGAAGACATACCGTTGCAAAAACACAAATCATATTTTTTTTAAGTTTACATATTTATGCATTCCATGAATATAAAAGTCGTGGTTGGTAATATTAGGCATTTCAGTAAAAAAATATTCATGTCTTCTTTGGTTTTAATCGGCCAATATTCGGCAATCTCATATGAAAAGATGATACTTTTTATATTCTCCATAAATTTAGCTAGAAAACTTAAAAATTTATTATATATTAATTTAGGGGTGTCTGTTTTGCTCTTTTCTATCAGACCATATTTTATTGTCTCTTTTTGGAGGAAGAAAAATACCCTCTCGAAATATTCATGCATTTCGAATTATTCTCTGAACATATGGATTCTTTAGAAAATAGTATAATATTTTTCATATTCGTTTAAAAGTGTTTTAGTTTTTAGAAGAATAATTCATCAAGGTCATTTTCTGAAACTTGAAAATTAAAAAGATCTATTGTTTTGTCATCGGTAAAGCTATTTTCAAAAGTGTATTCATATGAACCATTTCGGGCATTGAATCTCTTTTTTAAAATGAATTTGTAAAATACTCTTGAAACCGAATTTAGAAATAGTTTATTTGTGATCATAAAATTAGATTCTAATTTCAAGTTATCATAAATTTTTACGCTTAAATTTGTTTTCGAAATATAAAAATATGCATCGTCACATATAACGTTTGTGAATCGGCCGAAATCATGTAAACTATCATTTTTGATTAACACAGTACGTGTTAGAATCGTGAATTGCTTTTCAACTGTGTATTTTGCTTTGCCGTATTTTGATATTTTTGGGTAAACCCATAAAGTTCGGATACTTTTTGTGCCATTAGAATAAACATATCTTCTTGAAACTGTGATTATATTATTATTTTGATACAGAACTTCAAAATCCAATGTATTCATCTCCCATATTATATTTTTACCTTTTTGATCCCTACATATTATCAAGTTTATGCAATAACTTTCGTCAATATTGAATTTTATTCGAAAATATATCATATCAATTAAATCCGAGACAATTTCATGATTTATGTCTTTTTTATTATAATAAAGGTTGTGTTTAAATTTAAACTATCATCATTAAAGCATCCCAGAAAATCGATTGAATCGGGTATATAATTGTCTTGTAGCATTCCTGAAAGAACCCTTTCACAAGATTTATGATTTACGCCACACTCTATTTTATAGTGAATTTTGTCTTTATTATCATAAATAAATTCGGTACGTTCACATTGCTTTATCAAATCTAAAATATCGTGTTTAATTGAATCCTTTAAATAATATAGCGCGGCTGGATCTATTCTTATTACAAGTTTGATAATATCCCATTCATTAATATTATAAAAGTGCTGTCTATTTGTTCTAGCAATCTGATCAATGAGTATTTCTTTATCGATATAGATATAACGCTTAAAAATATATTTTGTTATAAAAATGTCTTCCTTTTTTGTCTCATTTAAATTTTTTAAAATAAAGTTTGTGGCAGATCCTCATAAAAGCAAAATTTGTTTCGTGCAAATAAATCAATCGAACAAATTGAATACTGAATAAATAGAATTAAAAATGCTATAAATCTTCTTACGCCCATTTTTTTATTTGTAAATATCGATTTCATTCTTAAATAATATTGAATATATCCAATCTAAAAAAAATTCTAATCGAATTTACTTTATTTATTTATGTTTTACTTCTATTACTTTTTAGGAAGTTCGCTTTATATATAGGAACTATTGCTTAACTGCTGTGTCTCTCTGTGGGACTCCTCCAGCACTTCTTGTCACCCGTAATCACCGTGGATTGGGCCCTTTCTCATAGGCGGCAGTCATTATGTGGAGGGAATGAGATTCTGTCTACTGTTCATCGCTACAACCACACTCTACACTTACCTATATCCTTGCTGAACGGTGTGGGATCTTTTTCAATACTGAAGGCACAGTTCAACGGCTTAGACAGCGACCTCCTTTTTCTCATGACTTGTCGGTGCTTTATGGTTTATCTTTTATGGTTCACTGGCCGCCCCCTTGGGGATTTTTCTTTAGAGTAAATTCGTTTCGGAAATTAGTGGGGTGGAAATGGAACCCGCGACCCCTGACCTAGGGGTCAGACTTGTAAACCACACAACTATACCACCCCCTTGAATATATCCAATCTATATTCAGCTTATATATATATTCTTATTTTAAATTAGATGACTTGTATGATTGATAGATATCAAATAATGCAATAAAAATGATTAAGAAAGATTTAATCGTTTAATATAACTTTTAGAGATTTGAATTGCTCCTATATTTTGTTCAATGTAATTTGTTGATTTTATTTTTACGACATAGACGAGATACGATTATTTTGAATTCTAAAATATACTATTTTTATTAAATTTACCTTTTTTTATGGCTGACTAAAAAAATTTGATTAACAATACAAATGAAGTTATAGTTTGTTATTTATATGAGAATTATTTACTATAAATACATTATATATTTTTTAAATTTTTAAGATATAAACCCAATAAATAAAATATGTTCTAATCTTACATTTTAAAACTAAAAAAAATCTCAAAATTTTTTGTTTAATGGTATCGGATGATAAGTAAAAAAATCTTTTACATCAATTTATTTATTTTCTTCAATCAAGAAGCGAAAAATAATTAAATAACGATATTTTGTTTATATAGATATGTCCTTCTAATATCACAATTTGTTGTCCTTAAATTTCCAAATTCAAAAGGAATCACTTGGAATACAATATAAATGTATTTTATTAGTTCTAATAAAAGAGTAAGACTAATATATTTTTATCATTTTTTTACGTAATTAGTTAACTATTCTAGACATAGTCAAGAATGAATCTTGAAATACCTATAAGAACGTCTCTTATAGAGATTGTTCAAATATACCGTTTCATTTGTTTGAGTAAGCTATATTACAAATATCTTACTCTTTTTGGGATAAAAAAAGAAGCCTTGAAAAAATATCTTTGCGACTACTGCATATAAAGTTAGTGGAAGGAATTATACTGGCTAGTTTTAATGTGTGTTATATACTTCTAGATTTTATAGTATAAATAATTTCATAAATTAAAAATATACATTCTTTCTGAAACTCAAGAATTCTAGTTATGTATATAGACTGATGATGATATTCAGAATTTAATAAATAAACACCCTTTTATTGCAATATAGAATATTTATTGGGATATAACTATGAAAAAAAATCGATCCGATGTTGTTTCGCGCACATTAAGTCATACAGATAAAAATTGTGATAAAAAATCTATCGAACAAAACTCTTACAAAAGATGTGAAACTTTAATTTTGCGCTTAATTTTTCCTTCTATTTTGAACGTGTCTGTCTCGATCTGAAGTTTTTATTATGATGATCTCCTTCTTTTTTGTTCACAAGATGTACTGATCATTAGCTTATCTTATAGGGCTTACATTTATTAAAAAAATATTTTTATCATTTTTTTGTAAATGCTTTTTTTTCACTTGATTTATTATCAGCAATAGACCATCTGCCATCACAAGAACAATATAATGAAAAAAACGCATCACTTAGTCACTAAAAAGTATGAAGTATATTGAAAAATTAAAAATTTAGTCACTTCTTTTAATAAATCTGCCATTCTAAAAAAATCCAAATGTGAAATATTATAAATTTTTTGGATTCTAATAATTAGGTGCTGATAGGATTATTCGATAGAAAAAACAATTACAAATTTATACAGCTTATATAAAGGGCAATTATAATTAATAAAACACATCTCAAAAGTTAAATTTATATTGAAAAAATACAGTATCATGTAGGAATCTGAAGTTACCGGATACAAAATATATTAGAAAAATTGTAATTCAAAAATTTAAATACACTATAGTCTCTGTAGAAGAATTTTATAACTTTAAATTTGGAAAGATTTATGAACCACTTTTTAATTAAATAAATAAATTATGTAAACTATGACTACACGTTTAATGCTGGGTTTGCTTTATTTATTTTTATTATATATGAATTCATTTTTGTATTTCATATCAAATGAGTTGTATTCAACTGCATATTAATGCGTAAATATTTATTGAAAATTTAAGTTTATGCAATCACCATGGTTTTTTTATTTTTATGAAAAAAAATAACCATAAAAATAATAATTGATATTGCAATTTATTTTTAGAATATAAAGCAATAAAATAAAAATAATGCGAAAAATAAATTAAATTTTGTTTTTTTATGCAAAATAAAAAGATTCATGACCAAAGAGATTGAATATTTGTGCTGAAATTAAGATATAAAAAACACTATTCTATAATTAAACAAGGAATAAAACCATTGAATGCGCCAATATTATGCTGATATTATGATAGACCGCTGACTATCCATGATGTCTCATTATATAGATAATTATATTTTATACACGTTGAAAGTAGCTAGATTCATCATAACGATCAGCTAGTTATATAAAAAGATGCTGAATTATAGTGTATCTAAATTTTAATATATATATATAATCACCATTATGCAGGAACATTGATATCGGCTTCTTTTTTTCGGATTTTCTACTATCTGGAGTTTTATATTGTTTAAGTTATGCTCTATCAGTGTGTGCATAGTATGATGGATTTCAAAAGAAGCTGAAATATTGTACCATATAGATAACATTAAGTAAATTTTTCCATCGATGCTTTAGTTAAATCGGTTTAATGCAATGTTTTTACCAACTTATACCACTGAGTTATAATGGCATTCATTCTTCAAATTGCATGCGAAATATTTACTTATAAATATGATTAAAAACTTTAAATCCCTTTCCTTCTTGATATCATATGGTTAACAAACATTAAATACCCCTTTATGTGACAAATATTGTATATCTAAACGCATCATATAAGAATTGCGGGATAATTCAGAACTAGGATGTTGTACTTGTACATTATTCCTTGTAGTTTGTTGTTAGATACACACACTGTATTCTTCCTGGCGAATTTTATGATCGTAGTTTCTATATAAGAACTAGTATTCATCAAAAAGGGTTAATTCTTAATCGCTTTATTTGTGTGTGTGTGCACAATTTAGTATTCTTAACTCCTTGGTGTACGACTTATATTATTAACCATTTATTTCATTAATTATTTCTAATTAATTATTTAGACGAGAAAAAAAATATGGATGGAATATGACATGCATAGTTTTCAATGATTCAATAATATATACTTTATCTTATTTCCTAATAATATTTAAATAACCAATTTAGGCTCACAAAATTTGTATTTAAATTTTTTTAATACATGTGACTAAAAAAAAATAACAAGACTTTTTATTTTAATATTTAGAATTTTAATTATAGATTACGTTATGAAATGATCGATTATTTTTTTTATATTGTTGCATATTTTTATTCTTTTTGCAATATTTACTGAAAGTCTAATTAAAAGGACACAAAATTATTCACGATATTAGCATATTAAATATATAATTTCATATTATTTAGACACTTTTTAAGGCTCATTGATTAAGTATTTTTTGTAATCCTTTTCACATAATAATCATTTTTTTATTAAATTACAAAATCTTTCAGTCAATAGGCCTAATTAAAATTTGTTTTAAACGAAAAAACATAGAAATAGATAAAATATTATATGAATTTTATTTATACCTCTCCCAAATCTTGCTGTTTCTATTATCCCGCAAATAACAGGGAATTTCAAGAAATTCTTTGATTTCCTCTGATGAAAATGTGATTTTATCATTCAAAATTTTACTTATTTTTAAACCTTCACTCATATAATTATATATGTTGGTTTTTAGGTTTAAAAATAAAAGAACACAGTCGTCCATTACAGTCTCTTGTAATTCGCAGAATTGCTCTTCATCTTCCGATTTATTTGGAATTTCTATTTGCTTTCTACTTTGGCATTTCCTGCCGCCAAAGAGATTACAAATTTAATCAAAATCTTGCGATTTATTATATTTTTTTGGAAACTATAATAAATGGTTAATTCTGAATCTCTGAATGAGATTCAAATCTTTGGATATATTCATTCTTTCTAACATTAATTTGCATCTTGTTTATGCAAATATTTGTTTGCATTTAAATTAGAACTTGTTTAATTAATTTTGTTTTATTATAAGTCATGAAGTATTTCAGATTCTAATATGATTTAAATATTTTATGGAATAAGTCGAATATAAAAAATAATAAAATACACTTTTTAAGATAAATACAAATGCAACTATAATTTATGCTTTTAATATAATCAAATTTTCGATCATAAATTTGCCTATTTGTTTATACTGTAAAAATATAATTTACGAGAATAAAACTGAGATTTATAAAAATTGAATAAACATGGTTTTAGCACCATAATTTATTTTTTTATAACAAGATTGTGATTATATTGATCATTTCATTCGAAACAAATTTTATAATAAAAATTCCAATCAAGTATATTATTTAGCTGTAAGCACGAAACTCGTTTACTTTACATATAATGTTTAGCAATTTAAAACAAATAATAGTATGAGGCTGATATATTAAACAGTCAATGATAGTCAAGAAAGTTGATCAAATATTAGATATAAAAAAGTTCCGTGCAAATGTAATATAACTTTTAGGATAAATCGATAGATAGTATTTTTTTAAAATAGAAGCTATGATGCTATTTTCATTGCATTTACCCTTCAAATTATTTTAAATTTATGAGTTAAGTTTCTTTTTATAAATTCCATATATTTAGACGTCCAGCCCCTTTGGAATATTGCACAACCATTGATGCATCTTTTGACACCTTCCTCGATCTATCTTCATCAACTACTTTTCTTCTCATAAATGAGATGACTTTTCATGTTAAGAAAAACTATAATTATGCATAATTTTCAGATTTATTCTTGAGATAACATCGCTTTGTAAAAAAAAGTTAAGATTTAATAATTTAAATATGTTATGTTATTTTTTTCCTAACAAACGGCTCAAACAATATAAACTTATTGAAAATTTCTTCACATTATAGTCAAAGATCACATTGTGTGATATTATATTTAAAATATAAAAGTAATATACGGTAACTACAATTATTTCTCACGAGATTTAAAATTCTTTAGCCAAGTAAATTAATAATATATTTAATATTAAACACGTGAATCATATTATTTACATCATGCAATAGTTTAAATTTGATTTTAAAAACATATAAAAAGCAGTTTTTATAGTTTGATTATATTGTTTTGAATTTATCATCTAATGATACGTTAAATATATATTTTTACTGATTTGTTGGGCTTAATGTACCATCAATAATTCATTTATTATAATTTTTTGAAAAATTTTGCTTACGATCATTTTATCATAGATAGAAGATTCAAGGCAAAAAAAATTAGTCTTAGCGGAAAAACTAGGAATTTATTCATATATATTAAAGAGTTCTAAATATCAACAGAAACTCAAACATACGCACAAATAATAGGATGAGGGAAACACTTTAGTAACTAAGTCTTGAGCTTAGAAGATGCATTGAGGAAGGCTGTAAGGATGATGTGCTTGAAAAAAGTACACAAAAAATCTGTAATATATAGCAATCTAAAATTTCATTTGAAAAAATTTAAACAGTTAAAATCAAATGAATCCATAAATAAATATTTTATTCGATATTTATTCTTGAGTGTGGAAGATGTACCGAAGAATACTTTAAGGATGATGCGTTTAAAAATAGTATTTTACAATGTTGTAATATAGAGCGATCTAAAGTTTTAGTTTTAAAAAATTTTAATAGTTGAAATCAAATAAACACATAAATAGATACATTATTTTGATATATATTGAATTTAACATTTAATCTGATGATTTTTACCATCACTAAGTTTAATTCCATGATGAATAGAGCTCTCTCAAATATCAATACAATTTAAAATTACGAACAATTGATGCATTTAACCCCCTTTATATATTGATAGATCGAATCCGCGCAAGTCTTATTCCGAGTCTTGCTATTCCGACGAATAAAACTAAAGAATCGAAAATTTCAAATCCAAACTACACTCCACCACTTTTAACCAAGAACATTAATCTCAAATCATTAGAACTTACAACTACAACCTCTAATGTACCAGTTGACCCAAACACTCTTTGTCTTGTTTACATGATACGAATATTGCATAGCACAAAACCTCTTTACACCATAATTGTTCCTGACAATACACTTATCCCCACACTAATTAGTTTTATATCATCTAAGCTCGGCGGTGGTTTGGAAAATTCCTTTTTATACTTCAATAATCAGATATTTAGTGAAAATATTGGTGAAATATCATCACTGGTATATGATCTAAACCTCAGCAACGATGTTGTAATCGATCATCCTCGATATCCCTTGGGCCAGATCGATCTTCAGGTTGATTTAGACCTTCTTTTTTTTTAATGATATGGCAAAAGTTTATGATTTACAAGTTTCCACCATTCGATCTTCCTATTATTCATCACCACCACCTATTTGTATCGTAAAAGATTTTTCATGTAAGATTGTGTTGTGTAAAGGATGTAATAAAAATCTGAGCTCAATATTGATGATTGATGATCCTATTTTGCCTGAAGATGACAAGTATCTATGTAATTCTTGCTTTAATGAAATTTTTTTGGGGGCTGATGGGAAGTTGAAGTATCCTTATATGGTATGTAAGTACACGTAAATCAATAAAATTTGAATAGTAAGTTTAACAAATTTTTTGAATATAATATATAGTCTAAAGGGAGTCTATATTTTTACGGTCATTATATTCAATAATTTATTTTTCATCATTTTAACTAAAGATCTTATATACTTAATAATCATATACCTTCGTTTTTTTGTAATGATATTTAAAAGTTAAAACTTCGTGAAAATAGTTCTTTTTAAGACAATTTTGTAAGAATTATGCGCTTAATAATTTATATTCGCTAATTCTTTATCTAATATTTTTAGGGTTCTAATTGTTTATTCATGTGATTTATAATTTTTTAGCTATTTAGTCTTATTCAAGCTAAACTTCAGAATACATTTTAGAACAGATAGGGCTAACACTTTTTCTAACTCGTATCTTTACAATGTTCTTCAAACCCCTTTTTACTTCCAAATCATTAGTTCGATTGCCCTTCTCAATCCTATTGTTTTTGTCCATGTTTCTGAATCGGTTGATATTCTCAAGTTTAAATCACGATTTATAGTATTTTTTAATTGTATCGTCATAATTTTCGGCGGTTGTTACTGTTCGTGGCATGCATTTGTAGATAATAGAATATAGATGGGTTATAACTTTATAAAAATTTTACTTTCTTGAAAATTCTGCATTTTTATTTGGAATGCTATTTTTGTATAGCATAATGAGTTATAACTTTATAAAAATTTTACTTTCTCCAATAACTTTAGAAATTAATGCAAATTTAATTTTTTATTTATGGTTAAGTTTCTTTTTATTAATTTATCCGTGATAAACCCATTGGAAAATTGCACAACTCCTTGATGCATCTTTTGACACCTTAACCTGATCTATCTTCATCAACTCCTCTTGTTCTCTCAAATTAGACGATTTCAAGTGTCTTGCTGAATATAATTTATATCATATATCAAAACATAAAATATTTTATTGCTTGCCCTAATCAAAAGATACATTAAAAAGCTGACCAGAACAATAATCGATGAAAATTAAAATTCTTTATTTTAAATAATTTAAATTATCACAGGTAATATTTAAAGGTTTTTATAAATAATAATAAATATAGAACTTTTATTGTATCCTATGCAATGTATAACAAACTCTTCAGGTTTATAATGATGGTGATGTCTAAAATACCCCTTTATGATAATAAAACTTATTAACACAAATTCAAAGACTAAATCATATTTAAAAGAGTGTTCAAAAGATTACAGGCATTTTATATTGGCAAAACAA
>NW_028233242.1:0-16234 GCF_057557595.1 Rhyacophila brunnea
TTACAAAGATAAGAGCAAATCTGGGTATATTATGATAAACAATTTAAAAGATTATTACAAGTTCATTAAAATTTACTTTATGTTTGTTTCAAAGTCTCACATACAAAAATTTAAATAAAAGTCTAAAAATTACGAAATATGGAATAAAGAATGGAAACAAATACGATTGTCTTTCACAATTTTGACGAATAAAAGAAACTTTATGGAGAAATAACATTATTGGGCTTAAATTTGTCGTGATTAAGCCAGGTTTATTTCTAAATTTTATACACATAATGCATAAAATATGATATTAATTTTTATACAAAATCTAACTGACAAAATATAAAAATCAATCAAATGAAAACCCATTAAGCATATAAATGTATACAAAAATAAAAATTTAAAAAATATTGTATATGATTTTGATTAATTACAAAAGCAAAATAATAAGGTTATTTATCTCTATGGTTTTTTGATCTGATAAAATTAATGCATAGAAAAAGCAAATTATTATGACATATTCCAAGAATATAGATCTCATATAAAATTTTTTTTAATTTTTAAATTTATTCATAAATTTTGCTTCAATAATTCTTCTTATTTATTGTTTTATATTATAATTACATTTATAAAATATTAATAATATATTTGTTGACAGTGTGGTGACACGATATCATAGAAGGTACCTGAAGGAGATAGATGTCACGAACCAGGTTGAGGCATATATTCAAACCTTGGGATTGAGAAAAATCCTTGAATTAATAGGTCTCGAAAGAAGGTGGAGTATTGAAGAAGACTACTGAGAGGAGAAGATAGCCGAAAGTATAAATACGCTCTGCGCTCAGAGAATCAAGCAATCTGTGCCTGAGAACAAAAACTAAAATGCCGACTATAAATATAGCCCTTAAATAAAAAATACTATATATTCGATATTAATCATATTTTTTATAATAACTGCTACAACTTAGTACATTGTAATATAATTGTATTCGTGACCATTTTATATCGTATTGTCTATACATAGGATGAAGTGGTAACACAATCAATCAGATATACAAGAAAGAGCTCGAAATAACAATCCAAATAGATAAAAGCAGCAAAATAACAATATGAAGTCATCGCATGGAATCGTATTTTATTTTAGAATGAAGAGATATCCATAAGAGTATATCTCCAAGTGTACCCTTTATCAGCACACGGGAAATCGTTTACGTTTTTTATATAGAAGAAATCTATACTTACAATTTCAAAGATATCTATGTATATTTATACTGTGTTCAAACAAGAGAAAATAACTGCTTTGAGCTTAATAGAAGACTTTTTTACAGAGGATTGACTGAAAACAAGAATGATACAATTGAAGTGTCAATGGCACAAATCAAAGAATTCTGTAATAAAATGTGTGAAAAAGGTACAGAAAATCACAACAAAAATAATTATAACGATTGTCTATTCCTATTTCTACCTGTCCAAAAACAGGAAAAAAGTAGGTTTTATAACAGAGGTTGAATTTGATAATACAATAAAATCACAGCCAAACTGGAAAGCTGCTGGACCAGATGGAATCTGCAATATCTTCATCAAAAAAATGACGAACCTGAATATATTGATATATCCGATTATATCGGACAAATGTTTAGAAAATAAAAATAGGAAGAATGGTTGTACTCGGGTACAACATATCTTATACCAATAAAAGATGTCAAGATAGGAAATCAAATTCAGACCGATCACATGCATATCCATTTATATTATTTAACGACAAAAGCGGTTTCAAAAATCATTCAGTATGAAGTGGAGACAAGAGAATTAATTGCAAAAAATCAGTTAAGAACAATTAGGCGCGTTCAAGGAGCAAAAAAACAAGCTCTTATTAATATTTCGATAAATAAAGAGCATGGAAATAATCTATATACAACGTGGTTTGATGTAAAAAATGCATTTGACCCAATAGAACATAACTACCTACATACATGTGCTGAAAATTTGAATCTGTCTACATGGAAAACGTCTTTTATAAAAAATATTACAAGTAAATGGAGTATATACTCAAAAGTTAAATTGAGGAGAAATCATGTATAAAAAAATAAATAGGGAATACTACAGGGAGAGAGTCTGTCACTTTTTTTATTCGTTCTATGTATTGACCCCTAAAAGCAGAAAAAAACAATGAAAGCTTTCCAGGGGTAAGTGTACTGCAGATATAACTCATATACAACAAATCACCTACTCATCATAGATGACCTTTAATATATATCAAAAGCTTCAGAAACACTTAAACTCATGACGACGCCACATTAACCTTCTTTGATGCAGTAGGGCTTGAAATAAACAAAACCAAGTCACCATAAACCATGAAATGTGCGCAGATGTAGCAACATTAATAGACAGCCCGGCAGCCTATATATACTTGATGTAATTGAGAATAGCAAATCGGTGCTAAAGCAAGAAACTATTGATATAATTGCAGAACAAATACTAAATCGAATATGAAATTTATGTAAGACTATACTTAATGTAGAGAATTTTTTTAAAGCCATTAATGAAATGAAACATCACTCATTAATTACCATTTAGGCGCATTAAAATTAGAACCTATAGAATACATTAAACTTGATGATAAGATAAGAGATATTTTAAACGAATTTTCTTATTCACCTCCAGCCTAGTAATAAACAAAGATTATATTTAAAGAGAAATGAAAAGGACTTAGGCTATGTAATATTTTATTAAAACCGATAAGAGGATCTACCTGCCAAAAAAAATTGCTTGAAAATAGTAAAAACAGCTACCGAGGAGGGTTGTAATAGAAAAAATAATAAAGATCTCAAGAAACATATCTCACCAATTGAAAAATATCTTGAAAATAAATATCATGAAAATATCACTATTTCCGAGAAACTTAAGGAAAATCACTAGGAAAGTCACTTGTGTCTAATAGAAGAACAATCATCACACCAAAAACCTTTTGAAGTCAATAATAATGAATGGGTTGATATTGTTAGATCATCAAGATGAATGAAAATCGGTAACATCAAAAAGACGTGAAAAAAGTTTAGTCTGTTTTATTCAAGACAGATTGTGTTTTTCAATGAGAAGACAAAAGACCTATATTGTAACGAAACCATGAAGACAATTGATCACATTGCAACAAGATGCAAGAAAAATTAGGGCATGATTACACCTGAAGACACAATTAAATTGTAAGATGTCTTCATTTACTCCTATCAAGACGATACAACTTCAAGAAAACCAAAAATATCAGAACTCGCTCAGTACAAGAGATCTGCGAAAACGAAAATGCAGAAATAAAAGTTGATACCCGAATAAAAACAGATATTTTGAGCAAAAAAATGACCTGATATTCTTCTATACGATAAAAAAATAAAAAATGAATGTTGATCGAAATAGGTATAACTAGCCTTGACAACTTAACTTAAGTTGAAAATGAAAATTAAGTTGAGAACGAAACATACAGGAAGTATAACATCTTAGCAAATGAACTTGGTTTATTTTATAAATGTAAAACAAGAATAATACCATCTCTAAAGACTTGGGATGGGGTGGTTACAAAATTAGATAAAAAAATTGATTTGAACTTATAAATCATAGACGTAATAGAAGTATAAAGGCAAGCTCTCACCCTTAGAAAGACACTTGAACTGATATTTATATAAAAAAACGGTTGATGAAAATATATCAGGTGAAGGTGCCAAAAGATGCATCAAGAAGTTGTTTAATATTCCCAATAAGCTGACCACGTCTAAAGGATAAAATTAATAAAAATAAAATTAACCATAAATAAAAAAAATATATATTTTATCGTTGTAAATGATATATTTACTGTTTTTTATAGAAGTTTATTCATTATTAGATAAAATGTGTTAAAAAAAAACTGTAAAAGCCACATAATAACTCGACAAATATAAT
Source organism: Rhyacophila brunnea (assembly GCF_057557595.1). Classification (NCBI taxonomy): domain Eukaryota; kingdom Metazoa; phylum Arthropoda; class Insecta; order Trichoptera; family Rhyacophilidae; genus Rhyacophila; species Rhyacophila brunnea. The sequence goes on from NW_028233242.1 coordinate 3,913, forward strand.
TTAAGAAGTTTTAATGTATAAGACTACCTTTATAAAGTATTATTTACACTTTCGAAAAATTATCTCGAGTTAAAAAAAATAATTTTGTATTGACAGATTAATTGATGTTATTGGTGAAATTTGTTTTTAATACTTTTTAATATATATTATAGGGTCTAGTTTAATTAATTTATAACGTGTACGGGTTTGTGCTTTTTTTATATCCTCGTTTGTTTGGTTCCTAATGCTGCATTCTTGTGTAAATCTACAATACCTTTACTTAGTCAAATACAATTTATATCTAATAAAGTGACCGACGAGATTCATTTTCAATTATATAATTATTTATCTAGTAGATTTAAGAGTTAAATTCACTTTTAAAGTCTCTTTATTTTGATTCTCTATAATTTAGATCTTGATATTATTGAATTATGACGTTTTATTCTAAAAAATACTATATTTTTAGTTCATAAAAATGCATAAAATATCAAAAATACAAACGGCCATCTCGATTTTATTGTCTTTTAAAATTTTGGCAGTGCTAATTTTATTTTTTCTTATCTTTTAACACACGATCTTTATGTTTTGAACCTATTCGCTTTTCCTGTCATATGTTTAGTCTATAATCATCCGCAGATAATATGTCTATCAATTTGTTTTATGCCATAATAATAAAAAAATATCACGAATTTTTCAAGAAATAAGCTTTTTCATATTATTGTTTTCGCACTTTTATTTTTTTATTCCATATTTATATAAATTATGGCTTAGGAATCTTATAATAATATTTTTTTGATGTTAAATTTTGCTAGTTTGTTTGTACCTTTGTCTTTAATATCTTCGCACATGAGTTGTGTTATGTTTATATCATAATGTTAAGTTATAGATTAAATTAATACATAAATTCCAATTAATTTAAAAACACGCTCTACAAAGCTATTCATGAAGAACTTTTGAATTTTTTTGACGATGCCGGATCCTAATCAAAAATTGAATCTTCGTCGAAAAGGTTTATATAATAACCCTCCTGAACGCTCATCAGAATAATTTCAAAATACAATGTTAATGAATAATTTGCTCTATCTTTATATGAAGGGTAACATAATATCGATAATACAAAACAGGTAATAGTAATCGTGGTTATTTTTGTTGCAGCGTCTTTTACGTTTTATATTTATTGCCATAATATATAAAGCATTTCGATTATTTTTATTTTCATACAAGAATGTATGCACTGTTTGCACATTTTTCAGTAATAGTATTCAAATTTGGCTATTTTTTTGCCAGCAATCAACGGTTTAGTTCTCAAACATCCAATTGATATGTTATAATCAAAATCTGACAAATTTTAAATTCTCTTATATTTTTTGTAGATGACGAAGTCAAAAAAAAACATATTATATTATAAGCATAATTTTCTACTATCAAACAATCTTTTTACAAAGTAAAAAATTAGGAATATTATTTAGACTATAATTTTTTTTTATGATTACATCATCATTCTTTTTCTATTTATTGAAAATCTATGAGAATAGCGTTTTTTGTTAAACATAAAATATATTGCGGTTGCCCATTGAATGATATTTGAATATTAAATTAGATAAAACCGTTTTATTAAATATAATTAAAAATTTTTGATAAGCAGAAACCGCTGTAAACTTTTGATCGATGGATTAATTGCTTTAGTTTACAGAAAAAAAATTACAATGAAAAAGGTTCTGCAGACTTATTAGCAATAAGTCTAATATATCCATTAGGATTTTAGATGCAATTGAGTTTTTGCTAGTCTATGTTACTTTTATTCTTTTCAAGATTATGGAAAAAGCAATAGATCAAAATACGATAAATATATTTAAAAAATTATAATGCATGCAGAATTAATCTACAAAAAAACCAAGATATAGAAAGCAATAAAACTCATACCTTCCAAGCAGTTTATTGATATCATGATTTTATGTGTTTGCTGTGTGTATTTTAATAAAAATCAAATAACCTCGCAAAAATTATAGAAACCTAAATATAAAAATAATTGATATTTAACTTTTATTTTCCGTTTATTTCAGCATTTTTATTGAAAAATATTCTCCCTCTAATGCATCAAGTTTTCTTTTTTTACTTCTTTTTTTGCTTAATATAAAAATAGCCGCTTTAAATGTGTTACTAATATTTGCATATTTTATCCTTATTAATTAGTTATATTAATAAGATAATTTAAACTATCAATTTTTGTTCTCGAGCAATATTTGCTTCATTTCCCGTGCGCACAGCATATTTCTCCTCTTCGAAGTCTACTTCATATTTCTCCACCCTTTACGGTATTAACTCAAGAATCCATCTATATCCCAATAATTGTATATTTTCCTTGATATAGTATGTGACTTCGTGTTACTTCAGGTAACTTTAGTCTTACGGTGCCACCGTCCCGTCATCATTATTATAATATCTCATAACTTATATATTTTGATATATTCTTAATCATTATAAAATAATATTCAAAACGATAAACGCATAAAATAGATAAATCACATATTAGAAATTGTTTTTTTTTTACTAAACATAGCAAGTGGAATTGATGGAATATTACACAAAAAAATATTGTTCAAACATCTTATATGGTTTTTTGTATGAAAAAAACTCATTTATACTGTATAGTGCAAATATATCCCAAAAATTCAAATAATTGACCTATATTTACCACGTATAGAAGAAGCATGTATTAAAACTCAACAATCACACTCCGTAAGATATATGCTAATATGATTCTAGAAAGATACAGTTCATATTAATAGAAAGGGAAAGACGTAAAGGATTCATTGTATGGTTTTACAAAAATTTAAATGTCAAAACTGCATCTTGTAATAAATTGTAAAATTTAAGCAATTTACAGGGCAAAAGTAGTCGTGTTCATACCGTTATCTTACAATCTAGTAATTAGACGATTAGTTCTTGAAATACATTATATTTGTTAGATAGAGGTGTATGTTTCTAAGATACTGCTTTCAAATACTTCTTCAATCCTTATAATCTTATAATTATCCTATTTTGTGCATCTTCGTTCAATACTTATAGGATTAAGTGTTATGCCATATAATTGGGCTTGATATATGCTGCTTCCTTGGCTAGAATATCAAAAATTAAAATATGCTACACTTGTATTTATTATCCCTACCATCATATGTTATGGCGAATTTGACTATTGTTCTTTTACATTTATATATTTAAAGGTGAATTTTTTTCGTAAATCATATTTTATAGCCTCATATTTTCAACATTTGTCATTTTATCAACAGAATTATTTGATTCCATCTATGTATGTGATTATAATTTTTTACAATAAAAAGAAATCACGATAATGATCCTATATCTCGATTTGATCAATACTTTTAATTTTATCATTTTATAAATTGATATGGGGGGAAAAGAAAAAACAAAAGAGGAGAACTACAAAGACAAACATTCAAAAAAAGATCCTGTAACGATAATCTCAAACGACAACTTGTCTGAACCTCACACGGCCACTAACATTTATACAACGGCTCTTCTTACTCACATAGCCATCTGCAAGAAAACACCCGCTGAGAAAAAGCACTGGATTCAAGAAGCTTATACCTCGATCCTAAAACATTTCGGAAGAAAGCCGAAATCTATCTGGCAAGAGTTCCTAAAGATTCACAATCATATTTTTAACTGTGATATGAGCATGACTCAAATTAAAACCAAATTATCAAACGTTCATAAAGACAATATTAGGAAAATAATCAAGTACGGAAGTTCAAAGAAAAAGATTCGATAAGAAGAAAACAAAGCGATCAAGATAGACGACTATAAACACTAAGCCTTTGCATTAACCTTGATAGATGCAAAAAAAAACATTTGTTAGAGTACGGACGGGCTTAGAAAATATGGACATCACTAACCACCCTAGAAAAAAAAAATACCCTATACTAAAGTAAAAAGCGATATAATTGAAGGTTTGAATGAAGCGGTTAATGCTCATATCACGTACAACCGCCTCAAGGCATGTGCGATAAGGCAATAATCTTGCAAGCTGTCCAAAAGAATTACGAAGATTAACATCGGTACCTGCTTAGGAAGGATATAACTACGTATTAATAAAGGACGAAAAAATAAAATGTAAGATCAAATAAACACAATGCTGGCATCCTACGTAAGAAAATCGGGAAAACAAACAGAAAGTGAGACAAGGTTCTAAGAAAAGTCATGAGACAACAAAACAAGATACTTGATAAAAAAAAATGATGTCCTTGAAGTGATTAGTGAAAATAAAGATAGAATAAGGATAATAAATAAATAGATAGAAGATAATATAAAAAGAAAGGAATTTACAAAAACAAACAGTCAGTTCTAAGTCAACAGAAGAAAATTTATTATGACATTTACAGATACAGTAAAATCAAAAATTAAGGCAGATAAAGAAATATTGTAGATTACTGGTCAAAAATGAAGAATAAAAGCACAGAATATATGATTTTCGAAAGTTATCTGCGCAATAACTCGCTGGAAAACACACCACAAATGGTTTTTATACCTGAAACAGAATTTATTTAGATCATCACCTATCTACCTAACCGGAAAACTTCAAGATGCGATGGTATATACAGATTATTCATCAAAAATATTACAAAATTGCACCCAATATTATATGAAACAGTAAAATCAATATGCCTTGAAAAAAAAGAGTAAAAAAGTTGGTTCTCTCTGGGATCACATACCTCATACATAAACAAGAAGTTTTAAATGGATCGGAATTCAGACCTATAACATGCATGTCAAACTTATATAAATTGACAACTGCAGCTGTCGCAATGATACTACAGAAAGACGTCGAATCCCGAAATCTTCTATCGAGAAACCCACCTTGGGACGGTCAGCAGAGTACAGGGAGCTAAAGAACAGGCAATGATAGTAGTTGCAATAAACAGTGAACACAATAATGAATTACACGTAACATGGTTCGAAATAAAAAAAGAATTTGACTTAATCGACCACGAGTATCTTCAGTCCTGCTTTAAAAATCTTAACATACAAGAATGGATGATTGCCTTTATATCTAAACTAACAAAGAACTGCAAGTTATCTCTAAGATCTAACAATGAAGAAATTTTGAAAAAAAATTCAAAAAAGGGATTATACAAGGGGATAGTCTATCTCCACTAGTGTTATGTTCTTTGTATGGATCCGCTAAGCCGCCGATCAAATTAAAATTTTCCATAAATATCCATTAACCCTGATAAGAAGGCATTTACAACTAATAATTTCCTTTTAATTGACAATTTAAAGATTTTGTAGAAAGAAGAAAGTAACTTAAAACTAATGATCAATGAAGCAACAAAATTCTTCTGATGTATCGGAATGGAAATTATCGTGACATTTATCAGCTACTAAAAATATAAATTGCAAAGATATTTCCACAGATATAGAAGGAAATGATCGATATAAATATCTTGGGATACTAGAAGCTTCCAAATCGTAAACATAACCCAAAACGAAGGAAAAATTTAGAAAAGAAATGCTAGAAAGGGTCTATAGCATATGCAAAACAAAACTTAATGGTAAAACTATAATTAAAACATAATGAATATGCAATATCACTGATAAACTACTACGTGGGTTTATTAAAGCTAGAACCAGAAGACTTTAGGAAGCTAAGTTGATGAAATTACCCGGATACTAATAGAAAATGGAATAAACTTGAACCATCTAATAAAGAAAGATTATATCTCAAAAGAAATTAACTAAGACGTGGATTAGAAAATATTGTGTTTAAATCCGTAAGAATACTTTACCAACTATATAAAACTCTGAGCTAAGAAAAAGGACAATCACCCAGAAAATCCGCAATTTTAAAATTTAGAAATGAAAATGTGAACTAACTATCCGTAATAAATATATTCCTCAGAAAAAAATACGATCTCGTTGACATAGATCTTCCTTGGCTTGAATTAAAATAAAAAGAGAGTTTATTGTTTAAAATGCAACAAAAAACACAGTTCGATAACTCTTCCATGTTTAAAAAAATTCAACGCTTGAAATATCTGGATAGCAAAGTGTTTCAATATGAAAATATCAGACCATCAGAAGAATCTAGGTTCTTTTTATTTAGGATACAAAGATATTAAATAGAGAAAAAAAAATTTCGGCACTGTAACGACTCTTTTAAAAATGTGCACCACTAAGCAAGCAGATGTAAAAAAAAAAGCTTTGTCATGACTATAAGAGAATAAACAACGTGATTTTAAGATTTCTTGCCTTATGTTAACATGAAGTTATTATTTCAAAAAACCCAAAAATCCGCAGACACGCTGTAAAAGAAATAATGGAAAACGAATTCGCGGAGAATAAAGTAGATACAAGAATAGAAAAAGACATCAATTTTATGAATGACGAACTTGATATTTTTGTATACGACAAAAAGAAGAACTGCATCACTCTTATCGAAATTTGCGTGACAAGTATTACAATTTAAACATAGTTAAAAATAGAAAATTGTTGAAAGATGTTTTGCTAGCGTCTTTGCTGCTATTAATATACAAGTTCAAGACAAAATTATCATATTTCTTAAGACATTGGACGGTGTAGTGACACGATATCATTAAAGTTGCCTGAAGGAACTAGATCTCACGAATCAGGTTGGTGAATATATACAAACCTTGGGATTGAGAAAAAACTTTACTTTATTAGGTCTCGAAAACGGGCGGGGTATTGAAGAAGACTTTGGAGAGGAAAGATAGCAAATCATAAATATGCTGTGTGTACAAAGAATCAAGTAAGCTGTGCCTGAGAACAAAAACTAAAATTACAACTAATAAATTAGCCTATAAATAAAAAATACTCATATTAACTAGATTTATGGTATATGTATAGATAATTAAATCTAAATTTTATTTATATGAAAAATTTATTTACAATATCTTAAATTAATGAATCGAAATGTTTAAAATCTTTTGCTAGTATTGTTTATGCATAAATACTAGTGACATTATTGAGAATTTAAATATCTATTTTTTACATTATTGGCTGATCATATTATAAAACCAAATGAAGTATAGAAATTAATGGATTTTAATTTACTAAAATGAATTATAAATGCAAGACGTAAATAAATAAAGCGTTTATGGAATTATAAATATATCTTTAAATATATTTTTTAAGATAAAATAATGTTTGATTATGTTTTTGCTCATATTAAAGAAGAAGAATGTATATAACGTGTTAGTATTTTACATACATTAAGATACATTTTTTAAATAATTTTTTTATTTTATAATAAAATTTTACTTTTAAGAAAAAGTTAGCATATTATACTTGAAGGTGTTGATAAATCTTAGTTTCTTTTTTAAAGCCTGTAGTGAAAGTTTTTCAATTTATTTTCTAAATAAAATGTATTTGTGATAAAGAAAATTAAAAAATAAAAATATAAGAATAGATTATACTGGGTCGATTAAAGGTACGACATTTTTTGAAATGTGGAATAAAATAAGAACTCGTGAAGAATCGAGTCATTATATGGATCTAAGCAGTAAATTTTGCAAGAAGTTTTAGAATTAAATAATTTCTGCATAATGTATTTCAGATTGTCGATTTTTTATTGCTCGATTCATCATACACTGCTATTTTTATAAAAACGGTCAAGGACAAATTACATTATTACTAATTCAAATTTATATATAAAAAATACTTTCCTAAAATATTGCAATGTATGGTGATATATTGATCATGTATCTTACAATGCTCTTTAAAAGTAGTTTTGTTGTTATGCTTTCTATGGTATTATCTATAATAAAATCTTATTTTAATTTTCTGTCATAAATCATGATGCTTATAAATGGAGCTGTGCAAACTTATTTATTATGATTTGAATTATCATAAGGATTTTTCGGTGTTTATTCAAGAATAAAATCTTTTTTTTAATTTATTAATAAACATATGGGAAATTTTAAATGTAAATTATTCATATTTAAGAGATATTTCTGTAAAATGTAGCTCTAGATTTTAGACCGTAATTATTTTTCATAGGACATTTCAAAAAAAACTTAAATTGATTCTATTTGTCTATTTCGTGATTATTATAAATTATAGAAACTTTTTATGGAATAATGATGACAAAGTTTTATTTTTATGTAAAAATATCTATAGAAATCCAATAGGAATAATATAAAAATTATACATGAATTTCAATTTATTTTTCGATGATTATTTCGTAATAACATAATTATTGTATCTTCATACATTATTCAGAACAACTGTTCAATTGATTTCATCCCCATGCATAAATTTATTATACGTTTTAAAAAAATCAAATCATAATAAAAATATATAAAAACGCTGGTTATAATAAATTAAAATTAGAAAAATGATGTTTGATTTGATAATGAAAACTATTACAACGAAAGATTTTTTATTCGTGATATATAAAATCCATCTAATAAACGCTTAAAAGCCATGCTTTTCCGAAAATACACTGGAAAGCATTTATTGATATTAAAAAAAAACATATTTCGAATTTGGTTTTAATATGTGACTTTGAGTGGGATTTTATTTTTTTGAAATCAACCAAATGTCTTCTGTATTGTTTAGAGCTTTATAATATCCATGAATGAAGCTTTAAAATAAGAATCGGAGCATAATGTTGTATAAAAACATATGTAACACTGATTTCTTATTTCTCAGTGTTATTAATTTTTTAATTTAAAAAAATAAAATCAAGATTGTTCGGTATCTGCATATTTCTTAATTTTATGAAAGACAAATAGAATTGATAAAATATATAAATTGCACGAACAAAACTGATTTGCGGGACTATTTTTCTAATTTTCTATTCATTGTTTATCGCACCGATTAAAGACATTTTTCTATTATTTTGATTGATTGATTTTTAATCTATACTTCTAAGTTCCATCAACAAATAGTTTTATATTAGACATTTTTAACCAGAAACTGCAGAATATTACTAAACATTAAGCTGAAAAAAATTAGTTAATCCATTAATTTAACTTTAAATATTATTGTATATTGTATATTTTTAAGATGCTCCAACGTTATTTTAAAGTTAGAATGTGATGTCCTGTAAATAAAATTTTATTTTCATATTAAGAAATTTCTTTGCGTTTTATTTCGAAAATGTTTAATTTTTATCAATATTTTAAGATTTTCTAAAAAAAACCCATTATTTGGTATTATACTGATAAGAAAGCTATAAATAAGATCTTAACTTGTTGTATGAGAATGGAAAAAGCACACGAAAAAAACAAATTAGAAAATGAAAGCCCACTGTTAATGCTCGAAAGACCTGAAAGATATTATGCGTGGTTTAATAATCTTTTTTCAGCATGTTTAGTTGTTAAGTGCGCAATGATATATGGGTGTTATTGTTATCAACCATCTCCGCCTTATTTTACTTTACTGCAACTATTCAGCTTTTCTTTTTTTTATTCACTTTTGACGTCATTCTGGATATATATATCTGTTTTAAGAAACAAACAAATGAAAAATACCTTTAGGTTGTCTATATGGGTATGTATTTTATTTGAATATTGCCTTTTGCCTTTTATTACTATTTATTTCAATCGGAATCATCGAATATCACCAGATACACTTCTTTTGAATTAAAATTATGAAAATGAAAATATCTAAAATCTATCAATTTTACGTTTTTAATAATACTCGTTTATATTTTCGTTAAAGAATAAATTTCATTCTTCCTGTAAAAAAATAAGTAAAATGCTTAAAACCCCAAAAATAAATTAAAATACAAACAAACGGGACTCTTTATGAAATAATATGGTGTTATAACTACACTTAAAATATAAACATATTTTTGGGTTATCTATAATATAAGACTGAATCCATGAGATTACTATTACCGTATATGACCATTTATTTGAGGGTAATTTTATTATTTAAAAAAACTCTAAATATTAAAAAAAAATATTAAATATATTTCTTGTATTTAAATTTGTAAATCTTGTAAAATAGACTTTGGATTTGGACAACAATAATATCACAAAAATTGGGGTACTTAAAAAGGATATGTATGTTAAATTACTAATTTTATATGTTTAGGCTATCTTTCCTTTTAAAAATAGATTGTAAGAAATCTTAAGTTTTCAGATTTTTTTGTCAATTTTTTTGTAAAAACGGAATATAGAATAGATCTAGACACACTACTAAAAAAAGAAATTAAAAAACAAATGTAACTATTTAATTTGACGTAGAATGCTAAAAATACTTGAAATATAAAATTTTGTATAAGAACCCCTTTTAGAATCATTATTTTTATATTTAGGTTTCTATAATTTTTGCGAGGTTATTTGATTTTTATTAAAATACACACAGCAAACACATAAAATCATGATATCAATAAACTGCTTGGAAGGTATGAGTTTTATTGCTTTCTATATCTTGGTTTTTTTGTAGATTAATTCTGCATGCATTATAATTTTTTAAATATATTTATCGTATTTTGATCTATTGCTTTTTCCATAATCTTGAAAAGAATAAAAGTAACATAGACTAGCAAAAACTCAATTGCATCTAAAATCCTAATGGATATATTAGACTTATTGCTAATAAGTCTGCAGAACCTTTTTCATTGTAATTTTTTTTCTGTAAACTAAAGCAATTAATCCATCGATCAAAAGTTTACAGCGGTTTCTGCTTATCAAAATTTTTAATTATATTTAATAAAACGGTTTTATCTAATTTAATATTCAAATATCATTCAATGGGCAACCGCAATATATTTTATGTTTAACAAAAAACGCTATTCTCATAGATTTTCAATAATAGAAAAAGAATGATGATGTAATCATAAAAAAAAATTATAGTCTAAATAATATTCCTAATTTTTTACTTTGTAAAAAGATTGTTTGATAGTAGAAAAATTATGCTTATAATATAATATGTTTTTTTTTGACTTCGTCATCTACAAAAAATATAAGAGAATTTAAAATTTGTCAGATTTTGATTATAACATATCAATTGGATGTTTGAGAACTAAACCGTTGATTGCTGGCAAAAAAATAGCCAAATTTGAATACTATTACTGAAAAATGTGCAAACAGTGCATACATTCTTGTATGAAAATAAAAATAATCGAAATGCTTTATATATTATGGCAATAAATATAAAACGTAAAAGACGCTGCAACAAAATAACCACGATTACTATTACCTGTTTTGTATTATCGATATTATGTTACCCTTCATATAAAGATAGAGCAAATTATTCATTAACATTGTATTTTGAAATTATTCTGATGAGCGTTCAGGAGGGTTATTATATAAACCTTTTCGACGAAGATTCAATTTTTGATTAGGATCCGGCATCGTCAAAAAATTCAAAGTTCTTCATGAATAGCTTTGTAGAGCGTGTTTTTAAATTAATTGGAATTTATGTATTAATTTAATCTATAACTTAACATTATGATATAAACATAACACAACTCATGTGCGAAGATATTAAGACAAAGGTACAAACAAACTAGCAAAATTTAACATCAAAAAAATATTATTATAAGATTCCTAAGCCATAATTTATATAAATATGGAATAAAAAAATAAAAGTGCGAAAACAATAATATGAAAAAGCTTATTTCTTGAAAAATTCGTGATATTTTTTTATTATTATGGCATAAAACAAATTGATAGACATATTATCTGCGGATGATTATAGACTAAACATATGACAGGAAAAGCGAATAGGTTCAAAACATAAAGATCGTGTGTTAAAAGATAAGAAAAAATAAAATTAGCACTGCCAAAATTTTAAAAGACAATAAAATCGAGATGGCCGTTTGTATTTTTGATATTTTATGCATTTTTATGAACTAAAAATATAGTATTTTTTAGAATAAAACGTCATAATTCAATAATATCAAGATCTAAATTATAGAGAATCAAAATAAGAGACTTTAAAAGTGAATTTAACTCTTAAATCTACTAGATAAATAATTATATAATTGAAAATGAATCTCGTCGGTCACTTTATTAGATATAAATTGTATTTGACTAAGTAAAGGTATTGTAGATTTACACAAGAATGCAGCATTAGGAACCAAACAAACGAGGATATAAAAAAAGCACAAACCCGTACACGTTATAAATTAATTAAACTAGACCCTATAATATATATTAAAAAGTATTAAAAAACAAATTTCACCAATAACATCAATTAATCTGTCAATACAAAATTATTTTTTTTAACTCGAGATAATTTTTCGAAAGTGTAAATAATACTTATAAAGGTAGTCTTATACATTAAAACTTCTTAAATTATATTTGTCGAGTTATTATGTGACTTTTACAGTTTTTTTTTAACACAT
>NW_028233243.1:0-16230 GCF_057557595.1 Rhyacophila brunnea
CTAGTACCCACGTACGTTCTTGCTGGACGATTTTGCTCGATCGAGCATGTTGACTTGTAAGCATGCTCGTCGTTGTGTCCACACAGTCGGGCAACTCGACACAAGACGCTGTGAGGCCACCGTCGCACCGCCACGACTTCGACCACGAGTGAGAACGAGGCCACACTAGCCTTGCCGGTCCTGTGCGTCCTCACTCCCTCACTCAAATTACATCGAGCAAGAATTACGGACCTTCAATCTTTTTCACATAGCGCAATTTGTTCGATGTCGAACAAAAAACCATCGTGCCAGATGGCAAACCATTGAGCAAGCGTGTGTACTTACTATAGGAGTGGGCTTATTCGTAATTTATTGCATCCTTCTTGTTTTACCTTGTTGAATGTAGTTTAAGTCAGGTTATTGATCTGCTCCCAATAATTGCTCATACTTGTCTCGATGCTGTGGATGTAGGCGATATTCAGTTATAGCTGACATTGCAGCAAGGGGGGACATGCACAGCGTAGGTCAAAATGGAACTTTTATTGCATTTTCAAACCATGATCGTGGACATTCCTTAAACGTTGTAGATAATCTATTTATATAATTTTGAAGCCTTATTATCCTTTATATTTATTTTAAACATTTGATGACTGCAAAAAGTATTTTTATTACATAAAATAGTGTTCTTTTAAATCTCTCGCTCTAATTTTTTACAATATAGTCATATTTCAGTACATGAATGTGCAGCGGTGTTAAAATTTTTTACGTTTATTAATTTTTAAACGCATTTATAAAACCATTAGTATAATTTATGACGAGATAATTTTTGTAAAATATTTACGATAAAAAATTATATTGATAATCTCTGTGATCCCAAATTTGACAAGAATTAGGCATTTTATTATTCAAAAAATGGGCAAGATTAACACATTTGAAGATAATTCTAAAGATAATAATTATAAGCTATGTTTTTGACCATTTAAGTGTAATAAACATTCTGCGAATAATGATTGCTTTATAATAATTATTGACCTAAGCATAAGGTAGTGTTTTTTTGAAATACGCCATTTCTTTTGTCATTCCTCAGTGGTTAAGCTACAACATACGGCCGTATCCATAAATTGACAAACTAAAATTGAAGTAGGGAGTAAGATCATGTTGACACGCGTGTTTGAACGAGAGAACTAAAGAGATCTTATACAATATACTATTTCACAATATTTGTGAAGATGACATTTTTTATTGAACATAAATAATTTTAAAGCACCTTCGAAACACACCAGTTGGATTAATATTGCACCGGACAGGACATGAAGCTGTATTTTGGCCAAGCTGCGGAGGCCAATGACCAATATTAGTGAATCTTGTAAAATGCTTCAGATGAATTTTGGATAGTTAATTATTACACCCTAATTAGATAGGTGACTAAATTGGTAAAGCACATAAGCCGGAATCCAGTGTATACGGGTTCTAATCCTGTCTGGCGTCATATTTTTTCAAGCACCAATGTCTCCGAGGTGTTTTCAAATAATGTAAGTAGGTATGTTATGGTGAGTATTGTCATGTCCTGTCACGCATTTTCTTATCATAGGTATAAATAAAATATTGTTTTACACTGGCTGGCTCGCAATACTTTTATTATTAGAATTTAAATACAATAAAAAAACAGAATACATCTTGCAGTTTTTAAGTTCATCAGCTGAATGCAGAACTACATCAAGTCTTATGTCGGTGTTATCATATCGTAATATTCTCTCAGTTCAGACGGTGTCCTACCTAGTTATCTTCGTGGAGCGCATGTGGCACAGGTCCTGGTAGTTTATGGTACATCCATCGACATAACTAGGGTAATGACGTTATCGTGACATTAGTATCATACAGTTGCCTAGGTGCTGGGAAAATTCAAGGAAGGGCAATTATCCACTTTAGTTGCTTCAACAGGGATATGGCACTAATAAATAAATTTGTATTAAATAGGTAGGATATCTAGTTCCACTTTTGACTACAAAACAAAATCGAAATATTTTTATTATTTTTGGCTGTGACAGCTGACAGATGATTTTGACGTTAGCTAGTATTTACATAGACAAAGACAACAGGCATTCATAGACTATATTATATTGCCAGCCGAAAACAATATTAATAAATTAATTTTATTTATACGCTGTCACGAAATGAATTATAAGTACTAATAATTTTGTTTATCGTCTGTCTTGATATTGAACGTAGTAAAATTGAGATTTTTAAAGTTTAACTAGCGGAACATCAGCTTGCTCGTCATAAATTAATGTACAAACGAAACATTTATGCACGCAGGAGATCTAACGATACACTGAAAGCCATCAATTTTTCAAATAAACAATATAAATGTTATACTATGTGACATTGGAGTGGTGAGAATTGTTTTTCGACACAGTTTTGACTATTGTGAAAAGCTTCGCAATGGATATTTTGACGACACATTTATAAAAATACATACAGGTGCTCGCCAAATTGAAGCGCGAATATTTCAGATTGGTAAACGTATGGAGAAGAGGTAGGAAGGAAGCATTACAGTCAGGTTGTCTGTGTTACGAGACTCTTTTGACAGAACCATCCATACTGATGCGGTGAGATTCGTGATATTTTGACTGAGTACTTAGTGAAAATACAAAATTTCGAATTTTTCGCGTAATTTTAATGGAAAAACAATAAAAAATACATGAAAAAACATGCAATAAAATTACTCAAAGGTATGCATTTAAAAAATGTGGAAAAAAAATATTTGGTGTTAAAACTTGACGGCCACTCAAACTCAAATTTCTAGCTTAATTTAAGAAATAAAAATTTTAAAAGACATTTAAAAAATTTAAATAAATGGACATTATCGTATGCACTTAACAAAAAAAATTTAAGGCAAATTTATTGGTTTAAGTATCAAGTCACTAAATTTAAAAAAAATAATATCTCTCACGATATAATCTCCAAAACAATAAAAGCACGTGTACAAAAGTAAGCCAATAATAGAAAAATTGATGACCTAATAAAAAGTTTAAAAAGTTTGTTGGGTGGTTCTAGTTAACGTTTATCAAATATTTCATATCAAATATCTCACGCACTATACCTACGAGAAAAAAATTAAAAAGTATACAGAATTACCCACTAGTTATGCGACAAGAGAATTCACTAAATTTTTTTTTTAAACCCACGCAGTCAGGTTTTGCAAACGAACTTCAAAATCAAATAGTGCGCTCAATATACGTGAAAAGGCAAAAAATAATCGTGCACTAACGCACTAGAGTTTACAATTTAAGTTTTTAAAATAATCTAAGTTTAGTGACACAAGTATCCAGCATTTAGCTGGGTCACCCAAATTGAAATGCGAATAACCCCCTTAATATGCGTTCAAAAACGAAATAAACGTATGCACAAACGTGTACTAACGATGCACAAACGAATGCACTCAAAAAAGTTGAAATTTCAACATTGGGTGACCCAACGTTTAGCTTGAACACCCAATTGAAATTGGAATTTTTCGGTTATTATAGGTGCACAAACGAAAAAAAATCGTGCACAAGCGTGCACTAACGATGCACAAACAAATGCACCCAAAAAAGTTGGAGTTTTAACATTGGGTGATCCAGGTAAATGGACCTGAAGAAATTATGATTTTTGTGATGATAAAAGTCACTTTTTACATGATTTTTTAAAAGACACGTCTTGTGAGATTATGTCAATATGCACGCTTTCACCAAACACAATCGTTGAATTTCATACATTTTTGTCAATCTACTGATATTTTAAAGAAAAAATCAAAAAATCTAGTGAATTTTGAAAATTTTAGTTGGCACCACTGTAATGATAATGTATATACTGGCAGCATTGATAAAAGGTTTACTTAACTCCCGCGCGTTTAGATGTCATTGTGATTGTTTTGTTTTATTAGGTTATCCTTCATTCCGTCAGAATAATCTTTTGAGTGAATAATTATAGTTGTCGATATGTCAGCTGAAAGTGGGACCGCCTCTCCGAACGCGAAGAAGATGGGACGAGCCCGATTACCGTTTCAAGTCATCGGGACTGATTCTACGAAGAAGCGGAAATTGTCTGTGCAAAATGATGTCACTGAACCGATTATCGTGAGTGACGACGAAGAGAAAACATCCACCCATGAAGAAAGTCCTGCGGACGATACCCTATCCTCAGTTAACGATCCACTGTCAGAAGACATGGTTAGCAAAAGTGTCACTGAACCGATTATCGTGAGTGACGACGAAGAGAAAACATCCACCCATGAAGAAAGTCCTGCGGACGATACCCTATCCTCAGTTAACGATCCACTGTCAGAAGACATGGTTAGCAAAAGTGCGTGTCCCCAACCCGAACAAACTCGAGTCTCGGACGCATTAAATGATTCATCTCAGTCAGATAAACTGGCGGAATGCGTCCGTTCACCGATGAGAAATGTCATACAGAACGAGGAGGAGTTCACGACGCCCGAAAGTGAGAATTCGGAAGAAAATGCTTGCCCCGATGCCACTTCGAATCAGGTATATTTTACTCCTCTTTGTGAAATTAATGTCTTGTCTTACGCCATCTAACTAATTTCTTCAGACATGCAAAGCAGCTTTAGCGAAATAGTTATTTGATAATATGATAAATAATATTGATTTCCGTATTGTTGAGTACTATTTGACAGGTGGTGAAAATTGGTTAATCTCAAAATGACTGCGCGGTGCAGTTTGTTTTTTTTCCAGCAGGTTCGCCGCTATCGTTCTACTGCGCAGGCGCAGATATCGCACAATCCAATTGTCGCGTGACAAAATTCACAAGTTTCTGAACTTTTTTAATCCATGCATGCAATCTTGCAATGTTACATCGTATTCACAAACGTTGATTTTGGATACCACATGGTACTGCAGTAAATTCTATCGGCTACTGTGCGAGAGAAATGGAACACCGTGTTTATACCACCTGCACGTTATCATAATTCAGACTGGAAATTTCTCATAAAAAAAAGTTGCACCTGTACCAATGTACCTATGCTTTGAATTCGACTGAGATATTGATTCTGAAAACTCATAAGCCATACATAGAATGAAGAAAAGTCTAAATATCTGTTGCATCTAAGATTCATTATAGAAATTATTGTCACATCGTCTTTTTAATAGCACCTGTTTTGGTGGCCACCGTCAAATCTGAAACTATCGGTGTATTTGGAAAAATACTCTTCCAATGTTATCTATTATGGAACGTGCTGTGAAACACTAGTGTCTGGTTCGACTGCCAGTTGTGAACTTATCTTGATAGATGGACAAATATCTGTTGCAGATTTTATGTTGTGATTGATTAATCCTCAGGCTGCATTACCACCGGAAAGCGCTGAAGAAAAGGTGACCCCTCCTTTGAAGGTTGATGATTTCGTGTATGCAGCCCGCCATTCCATCTACAGTGCTTGGGTGCCAGCCACCATCGTGAAGATACGGCCTAAAGGGACTCTCGTGAGTCAATTCAATTGATTTATTATTGGTCTTTGGCAGTTAACATCCGTGGTGAAATATTTTGCAATATTTTGTTTATCTTTGCATAATGGTAAAACAATGGATCTGCTTGGTTTACAGCTCTCGAATGGAACAGAGGCACCATTCTCTATGATGCATGTGAAGTTTGAACCGATGACTCCGGGCAAAAACTTTTTCGTGAAGGAAGTGACTGGCCGACAGGTGGCGACCATGCAACCCTCTACATATAGATACTCCATTGGTAACTGTCCTATTTCACAATGTAATTAAAATATTGTTGCATTTGTCAAAAATCGTGTCATTTTTTATTTATTTCTTCGATGACAGAATCTAGTTGGCTTAAAGAGAATGTAGGCCAAACATGTGGGTGAGCCAGTTCCAACAGAGGCTGCATGATACTCTTTCTAATCCTGAATAAGTCATATCAGTATTGGCTGAAAGCATCTGTTCTCAAAGTGCAGCATTATGATGGTTTTTAATACATGATGTTACGTGTAATCTTAATAAGATACCATAACTCACTACCTACTCTACGGCGGCTCGCACCTACAAATTCGACTTGACTGCAACATGTTAATTTTATTGGCATTCACAACACATGTAATTTAATTGTCGGTTGAAAAAGCATCTGTTGTCACATGCAACATAGTTAGGATGTTGCTGAATGTATTTGGAAAAGTCACCGCTAAGTGCGAGGGTTGAAATAGGTGGCATTTGGTTTTGATCATCTTCATCCAACGCTGCTCTAGCTGTTCTCGGTCAGACGCCTCATCTTCTATGATCATAGTTAATTTCTCAAACATAGGTTTTGATATCTGTGGTTTTCATATTAACTACGCGGACTGTTTGCAGGCACCAGAGTGATAGCTCTCTTCAAGGATCAGACACAGCAGAAGAAAAAGGATGCCTATTACTCTGGAGTCATCGCTGAGATGCCAGCGGTCGCCAATATGTTCAGGTTAAATATTATACTGTATAATCTTCACCATTGCAGTACCATACTGTGGCATAAAGGTAGTGCGTTCGGCTGATAACCAAACAATCGGTGGCTCGAATCTAATCGAGTGCGTTATTTTTCGTGTGAAAAAATAAATTATGTGTTGCATCAGCGCGCGCAACTTTGTCACACGCCAAAAATACAATCTGATTTCCCAAACGCGCCAAAAGAAGTAGATATAACTTCAAAATGTCTCAAATTGAAAGCTTCGTATTTGTTCACTAGGTGCCTCTGCTGGCATGCCTCTCCCCCTTAATGTATTCTTAATATCCTACAAATTTACCCACATATTTAAAAAGACAATTATAAATTGAAATGATTCTATAGATGGCAGTGCGACCATAATGCCGTCAGGCGTTGAAAAATCATATTTCTTTTGGGCAAGAGGGCATGATTTCTGTATGGAAGATACATCCCTCTGGAGGGCGATTCACGAATGAAGCACTATGACCGGTTGCGCAACGTAAGCGCAAGCCTACTGCAACGAAGTATATTAAAAGTCAACCGGTATGCAATTGAAGTATTCACGTTTTGGCAGTAGAGGCGCTAGCAACTCTCCATTTGACATTTATTAAACGTCAGAAATTCGTACGTAGTATAGAAGAGGCTGTTATTCTATTTTTTCTATCTTTTACATAACTATTACCGCTGAAAGTATTATTTTGTGTTTAAATTCTCATTTAAATATTTATTATGATTTTGTAATACAGAAACACACATGTTTGTTTGCAAAATACAACAGAAATTCTGTGTTGTAATATTGTTATATTGGAGACGTAACTAGCTTGTTTAAAGATTAATTGGCTACGTACTTCAACAATGAATGGTTTAATAATGCAACGTTAACGGTAAGTACTGATTAAATATGAAGTCATTACCAAAATGGATAAAAATGTTATTTAATTTCCATGAAATTCAGAAGAGTTCCGTCATGATATGTTTACTTTCTATCTTACTCTAACGCATCGTTCGAAGCTCTATACACATACTATAAAATTTTACGTACTTCAGTTAAAGCGGTTCGGTGACGTGTTTTGCAGTGCTTCATTCGTGAATTGCCCTCCTGGCATAAATCCGCTGATTTATTCCAATTATCAAACTGAAAACTGTAGATTAGTAGCAATCTGATTTTGTTTACAGATACCTGGTATTTTGTGATGATGGCCACGCACAGTATGTGAAGCACACGGACGCAATACGAGTGTATGAAATGTCGCAACATGTATTTGAGGACGTCTGCGCCGACTCGAGGGACTTCATCAAGAATTATTTGTCCACTTTCCGCGACAGAGTCATGGTTGAAGTGCAAGCTGATGATGTTATTAAAGTTGAATGGAAAGGTTAGTAATTCAATGAATTTATTTGTGGCACCAATACGAAGAACCCGAATTAATGTAATTTGGATTTAGTTCTATTTTCTCTTCTTGTTTGACTATGTCCGTCCCTTAGTTGGCACATATGGACACCACACAGTTTTTCCTAGAACCCCTGTCGCTTTCACATCAGCCCCTATATCCTCAATTGTGGCGTACTGCATGTCACATATTATATATTCACTGTATTCAACATAATTATAGAACTTCTGCATTTGTCACGTCCATAGCAAAATCTCATTATGATTTTTGCCCATGCGAATGGTGAACTGTATCTTTGTGTGAAAAAGCTAGTTTTCCATTCCAGGCAAATGGTGGTCGTCAAGAGTATTGGCCGTGGACAGTTCATTGGCACTGTTGCAGTTCAGCGAAGAGTTGGACGAGCGGGTGGTTCGAGAGGAGTGGCTGTACCGAGGGAGCAAACGGTTCCAGCAGCTCTTCTTTGGCGCTACGTCCGACACAAACAAGGTCTTTATTTTTATTTCATCATCTCCAGTTATCAGAATTACAACGCTTGACAGTAATCAATGTGTGCAGATGCAATTTTTTCCCATGTGCAAGCAGTATGGCTATTGTGTTTATTGTCAATGGCACCGCTACTTGAAATTCAACTTGAACTGTATTTGTTATAAATAAGTTATGTTATAACAAGTCGTAAATTATAAATTTTTTCACAGTACCTACACATTGAAAACATTCAAGCGGGTTTTGTGAATGTGGGACCTTGTAAAATGCTCCAAAATGTTAAGGGTAATGAATGATAAAGAAATTTATTGGTCCCCTAATTGCATTCATGGGCATGAGCACCAAATCTCACCATGTTATGAAAACTATCATTTTTCAAAGCAATCCACTTGAGTAACACTAATATGAAGACCAATTAATATATTCTTTGAACAGTGGCATGCTTGACTAAAAAACTTTTTATCTTTATAAAATCATACTGAAAAATATTCTAAATACAGTAAAACCTTGGTATTTCGAACGCCGTAAAATTGAAATTCGCTCTAAAATGAATATTTTCCCGATTTTTACCACCCAAAATTGTTTTCTCTTACAAAAAGTTCGTTATAAATCGAAGTATTCGTTATTTCGTAATTCGAAATGAATTTTGGTCCGCACAAGCAATTATTATTCGTATAAATCGAAGTTTATTTTTGTTTACTCAAAATATTTTGAAATGCATACATATTCCCGCCAGCTGTGGGCGAGTCAGTGGTTAGTTATTATTATTATCTACTGTTATAACGATGATGCATCGGCGTCGGGTAGGGACAGGCACGCACACTGCACAGCTGAGTAGGTTTCATTCGTTATCAACCCACGGCTGCGCTCCACGTGCAGTACATATTATCATACAAAATTATCGATGCAATAGAAAACAAATAAACGCGTGTATTCGTAATATCCGTGTATTCGTAATACCCGTGTATTTATATTAGTAGTTAGTCTCGTTGTTTTTATATGTGGCTACAGACATTTTTTTATATTGTATACCTGTACCTGTGTTTATCGATAGTGTTTCGGACTGGCGGTTTACTCGTATTTTGCTTATTTACGACATTTATTTATCGATAGTGTTTCGGACTGGCGTTTTTTTGACTTGTGTTTTTCTTGTATGTTGCTCATTTACGACATTTGTTTATCGATAGTGTTTCAGACTGGTGTTTTCTCATATTTTGTTTATTTACGACATTAATTTAGTGTTATTAACTCAAGACAGACTTTATTATTTTATATTTGTAACAGTGGCTGATGTAGTTAAAAAAACATAATTATAAGGCTCTTACGATCGCCGAAAAAATAAATTTGTTTCATGATGTCGACAATAAAGTTGACAGCAACGGAAAGCTGGGAATTAAATACAGCATACTGATACCAGATGAAGGTCTCCCTCAGGAGACCACCTCAAAGGGCGGACCGAACTATCAACTTTCCCAAAAACACCACAGCCTACGTCCACTCTTCGCACCCTCACTCAAATTTCCGACTTTTTCGTCTGCGCCCCCGCCAAAATTCAAACAGACTGACACAAACTACCGAAAACGGCTGCTCGAAACAGCGCCGCCATGTGACAAAGAAATCTGTCGGAAAAACAGGTTCGCGACCGATAGAACAACAGCGCCATGACGCCGCAGATCCCAGACTTTTGATGCGTGCGGAAGACATCTTCTCGCCTCGGACGTCGAACAGTCAGCATCTCCAACCGAAAAAAAGCCACGTCAGCAGCCCGCCAAGCGCAAGATTCTCGCCTCGGACCTCAAACAGCCAGCATCTCCAACCGAAAAAAAGCCAACACACAAGCATGTCCAGCCAAAAAAAACCACGTCGGCAGCCCGCCAAGCCGCAAGCATCTTTAGCCAGAAAAACCGCGTCGGCTGCCTGCCAAGCGCAAGCTCTTCTTGCCTCGGACGCCGTACAGCCAGCAATTTTGAGTTCAAGTTTTGATGACACTTGATCCATAATTATTTTGAACCACCCAAATATAGGGTGAATGATATCGATCCCATTATTTATGCTGCGATTTTTGACATGAACGTTTTAGTTGATATATTTGCCTGAGTTTGATGGTTGGGTCGCATTTAGGCTGGTAGTATGTAGGCATTTGGTAGAGGGTGAAAGTTTACATCGTATCACCATCTTACATAGTAATAACAGTGCTTTGATATTCAGTCGAGTTGTTGCCGGGTAAAAAGCTTTTCATCAGAACACACAAAAATACAAAACTTAACCATAAAAATAATAATTCAGTCTCACTCATCATCAGTTGGAGTCATTATTTAAGTTAATTTAATTTGTGAATTGATAAAACTTTTTTTATTGTTTCAGAAGAAATAGAGAAGCCTGCTGATCTGAATCAACGCGTTATTTTGAAACCTCATATGAAGATTGTGTCTGATGCTGATGAGCCAGTAGAACGAAAACAAGTAAAACAGCACTAAAAGCAAAACCGGTGCTCTCTTTTCAAGATGAAGATAATGATGTTGAATAATTATAGCTCAGGTGGGAATGATAAAAAGTTTATTCCTAGTAATATCTTTGTTGATTTATTTTGTTCATCGCGCATTGCTTTAATATTAATTATATAAATGTTTCACTCATAATCAGCGATCATCGTTTTAGATGAATGTGGATAAGTCAATTATTATAGTTTGGTTTACGCAACATTACGTTTCAGTAATTTGATTGATTATTGTGTTTCAACTGTCTGCATAGGTAATAAAATAGTACAAAACCTTTAAAGATAGTAAAGCATTCAATTTCATATTGTCATGTTGGTAAAAGTTGTATTTGCGTAAGTGATATCATTGTAATGGCTATCATGGAATTCTGTCAAAAAAAGTCTTATCACTTATTAATATGTAATTATGGTATTTTTTTGTTATTTCTGCTTATATATTGCGCTGTCTTTTTTTGTTACTGTGGGATGATTTGATTAATAAAAACTGTTAATGTTAAATTATCTGAAATAGCACTATTATGTGTCTCTGTAAACCTAATTTCAAAATATGTATGTACCTACTTAATATGTTTTTGCCTGTTGCGAATAATATGCATTGTCACATATTCTGGTTGCTTAAACATTCTCCCAATGTCGATAATCTTGGCACATAAAGATTAGAAATGGATAATTTGTATGTAGGTATAGCAGAAGATTTACACTTTTTTTGTGACTTTTCAAAATATACTATGCTAGCGAATGATTAAAAATCGATCTCTGAAACTGATACATACAATATATACAATATATTGTACGCACACTGCCATCTCTGAAGTCATTGTGAAATATTTAACCTAAAAAGAAGTTTGTATGATACTCTTAATACATTTCCAGAAAAGATATGTTTATAAAATTTAATTTTTTCATATAAATTCGGTGCCCTCTGGGTACCTCCATGTTAATACCTCCTGGCATTTAATCTAATACTATTATTATCCTACGGCTTTTTCCATTTTGGCGAACGATTGTGTGCCCTATTTCCATTTGTCCATTTTCATTTTTTTTTTTTTGAACTAATGAAACTTATCTAAAGTTAACTAGCTCATAATATAACCCAAAAATATTTAAAAGCAATTCAACAATAATTGGTGGTATAATATACGTGGTATTTCAATCATTATCATAACCGGTCTGGATCAATTTACTCTTCCCGGTCCTATGTATTGTTATATTTATCAGAATTAGTGATATCATTTTTTTATTTATTTCACCAACCTGGATCAATCCACTGCTGGATGAAGGTTATCCCAACATGATTCTAAAAGCTTAATATGTATTAATTATTACGATAATATGTATGTTTTTATTATTTTTAGTCTAATATACTTTTTTTTCCTCACACGATTGGTTGTTTTGAGTTCTTAAATTTTTACAGGTTATCTATTACCTGACTAAATAATTATTGTTTATTCCAAACCTACAGAACGTATCAATCCATATATAGGCGATATTTCCTTTTGAATAGTTTATCAAAGTCACAAATGGATTTTGGTCTTGTGTATTTCTCATAAAATAATGATACAGAGAGAATGGCATTATTAGGTTACCAGTGGTCAGAATCACCATTAGTGTCGCAATGGGACAGTATTGCTCACATTGTCTTATTCTTGAATAATTAATGATCGTCATATATTTGCCTTGATACGGTATTTTTTATTTTATGTTCCATATAATCCATACATAATAAATAATCTTTTGAAACCAAAGTTTATGAATTTTAATATTCCCTGTCACCATGTCATATTTATTTCGAGGAAACGAGATGAGAGGGAATGCGAACTCTAATCACTGTATCTGCAGTGTAGTATTGTCAACCGTACTGTAATAATATTATAGTGCAATGTTATAACTTTAATTCTGCAAAAAATGTAAAATACTATAATTTTGAAGATGAAAAATGTTCCCGTACCATAGTTTTTCAGAAATACTATATTTTTTACACCTTTGTACTATAATTAGCATAGAAAAAGGTGGTAACACTGGCAGTGTGGCATGTATATATTTTTAAATTGGTTCTACATGTGCTCCTATGTAGATCTGGGCCTGGGATTTTTGTTTTCATGAGAAATGGACATTAGTCTTGCTCAACCTATTGGGTAATGTAATTTTAAAAGGTCACAGACATCTCACATCTTATGTACAAATGTATGGCAATATTTGTAATTATTTCAAATGACATATTATGTCTTTCCTACAGACTTTCCCTTACTTTTCAAACATTACTTTGCAATAGAAACTACACACTATTTAGGTGGGAATGTCTGAATACAGTAGTTATCCCGGTTATCTGACATAATTTAATTTAATTAGGCACCTTTACAGTCTACATACAGTGTGAAAATATTATATTTCTATTTGGCGTTAACATAATATTTACAAAAGGTATAATTAGTATATTTTGGATTCGTATTTACGGGACAAATCGTATTTATTTAGCCAGGCAGTACCTACTATAATAAATTCTAACATAGTCAGGTGCACCATAATAATTTCCAAAAGGTAATCTTTATATCAGAGTCAGACAAATGAATTCAGAATTCAAAACTCACCAACTTCGTCCAACCGGGTTGACAATATCCAGTGTATACTGGAAAAACAAGAGTAGATCTAACAAAAATATTCCTCGTTGGGAACCCATGAAGGAGGTCAATGATTCTATCTCTACCCGGCCGCCTTCCATACTATAATCGGACACCCCAGAATACATAAAATGTAAAGTATCAAAACTCCCGCAAAACTTTCTGGGAAAATGTAAGAATGACATTAGAAAAAAACTATAATAAATAAACAGGGTTTAGCTAGATAAATCTAATATAATTGGTAATTTTCAAAATAATGAAAAACATTTTTTAAATACAAATAAACAACAATAATTACACATTCTTTTGTGTACTGAAAATGGCAATATCAAATAATAATAAGTTTAAGTTATGTGTCAGTCAACCCTTCCGTCCGGTGATAATCAAAATTCTGCATCGACATTCCATCAATATTGATGACTACCCATTCTGATGTGCTGCTAGAATTAACTCTCAACAGATAATGGGGAACCTGGATACGACGGGCTTCTTATATGGTGACCGCGGTCTGAAATGAAAAAAAATCATCAATTAAGTAGTACGTAGTACCCACTCGACACACTTAAAGCAGTGTTTACATTCATACGCCTCACAGTTACAGTACACTCAAATACATTATTTTATCATTACTTACTACTACTACTTCACCATGTTCGATCCTTAGAGGATCATAATATGGGCCTCCACGGAGTGGAGTTTGTATTAACTAACTTCCCGACTAGCTAGGCTAGACATTTTGAAACTTTTAGAATAGAATCAGAACACGACGACAATGCAATATTTTAATACTTTTGGCTATCTTTAAGCAGAATTGAATTCATTTTTCAATTAATTCTGTTTTGTATGTTTCGGAAAAAAAATCGTTAAAAGTAAAACACTATTATTGGTTGGTAAGGGGGTCCTGCAACTAAATTATTAATATATACGTGCGTTACTATGGAAATCAATATGAAATGTCAAAATGACATTTCAGTATTCTCAAAATCAAACACAAAAAAAAAGTATTTATTAATACTTACATAGAATTCAACAGGAAATTTAAAAACGTGGTAAGTATAGAAAAAGTTCTTTTTATCTTGTATTTATTTTTAAACTATTAAGTATCTATTTTGAATTTCTTTTCTCAGAGTTTAATTGAATTTTTAAATACTAACATTACATGTCAATCGTAGACTTAGTTCAATGAAAACAAATATATTGTATGACTGACAAAGTTCATTGAGGACTAATTATGTCGAATCTTAACAGCCTACCTCCACCATTTGTCATTGGAAGATTGTAAGTAGTTTATATTGTTGCCGTGAGGCGAAAGGTGTTGGTAAAAGCTGGACTACAATACTAAGCAATCATTAATAATTATTGCTGCATTTGCATTAGTACGGTTGATATTTGTTTCCATTCGGCAAACGTTTTTGATGATTCGGGTGTTTACAATTTTATTATTAATAAAACATTGATCTGCCGCAAACTGGTTCAAATTACATATCCAACCATAATGCGTAGGAATCGAAAAGTAGGTAAATAAATGTTTAGGAACAAACAAAACTTGTGGTAAAAAAAAACAACGTAATACTTCGGGTTTAACTTTATAAGCCGATTACGGTATTTTTTATTACTATATTTTGTTATTTAGTTACAAAATTGTATACTTAACCAAGTATTGAACAAAACACTACCTATTTAGTTTTCTATGTTTCGAGAATTTCGACTGATGGAGATCCTGCCAAGCGATTTTATAAATAATAATAAAGACTTTAATGCCATTGTTGATAATGAATTAAGTAACATTGTTTTATATTCTATGTTATTCAAATCTCTATTTGGAGGTCTCGTCTCTTTGTGTCCGTATGGAGACGGGTCAACCACATCGATCGAAGAACAGACCATCGACGAACAAATCACAAAATCCAAAGGTAGGTACATACATAAATATATATTAAACTAGGTATCTAAACGGCGACTAGCCCGCTGGATCAACAAAATACTTAATCTAGTTTAGTGGAAGTATGTGGCCCTAACAACAGAGAAGAGTGAATGCATTCCACAATGCCATGGTGATAATGGAGTAGTATTAATGGTGAATCAATTGGTAATCATATTTAAATATATACGAACTGATAAAAGATGTTTACACCACAAAAGTAGAGAAAAAATCGGTGTGTGTACTTATGTACGCGCGTTATAAGTAATACTTCTTTGGCATAACAAAACAAAAACAAAACTTGTGATAGCTAACCTAGATTCTTCGACTAGCTCTTAATTATTTTGTTAAATTACACACTCAAGAAAAAGGGCCGCTTATTGGAGCGCCGTTGGCTTATTTCTATATACTTTAACGTATATTACTAAATTGTATAATTATTTCTCGTTGTTTTTATTTTTAAAGTAACAATTGTCACTCTGACGTTTAATCGTCTGTTTACGTAAGGAATTGCAAATGGTCGACAATAATAAATTTGCTGCCTAGGCAACGGAACAATTCTACTGTCAAATTGGCGTTTGTATACAGCTGACTGATTCGCAGCTAAATTCATAATGTCGCGCACTTTCGTAACGCTGTGCGCGCAACACCTCTCAATTTCACTCTCTACCGAACGCCCAAAAAGAAGTAAGTATGTAGGTATAACTTGAAAAATATAAATTCTAATAAAATCTACTTTTTTCAGAAAATTTATTACTTACGTACCTACCTAGTTCATTCAGATCCAAATATATTATCCCATAATCATAAAGATACATCTAAGATGTGTCTATGTATGCGTCATTTTCCGTATCTCATACCTGTCAGGATTTTATCTCA